>NC_134703.1:69791504-69931504 GCF_043290135.1 Rhipicephalus microplus
TACCAGTGCCCAAAATTCAGAAATTTCGAAGTTGCTGAGGACAATTCACAGGAAGGACTTGAACTCACCCACTTCACTAGACTGCTTATTTTCACTGGTTTAAAATAATTGCTTTGTTTTCTATATTTGGAGCCATATTAATTGTACGCCTCGTAAGGTGTCCTCTACCATAGTAAAGGTAATGCCGCAGGCAGCACGCAAATACCTCCCTTTTGTAATTTTTGGGGCGAAGCTCCTTAGGCCGTGGGTCGTTCATTTCACTGTAGTAGTAGTAGTAGTAGTAGTAGTAGTAGTAGTAGTAGTAGTAGTAGTAGTAGTAGTAGTAGTAGTAGTAGTAGTAGTAGTAGTAGTAGTAGTAGTATTTAGCCACTTCCAGTTTATGAGTACCTCAATAGATGGTATTGTATGCATATGTCCTAAGAAATAATATAACTACATGATGTTACTGGTTTTTACAGCATATCCACGGAGCGATGATTATGAGTGGGGCGAGGCTTTCGTACGACCATCCATGTGTCAATCCATTCATGCGTCCGTTCATTCGGACGCATGAACAGATAGACACACGGATGGACGCTTCACCCCACTCATCATTATTCATTCCGTGAATATTATTAAACACATTTCTTGAAACACCCTGTATCAATAACCATCATCAGCCTGACTACATCCACTGCAAAGCAAAGGCTTCTACAACGATCTGCCAATCAATCAATCAAATTGTATATATATATATATATATATATATATATATATATATATATATATATATATATATATATATATATATATATATATATATATATATGTGTGTGTGTGGGGGGGGGGGGGGGGGTTACCATCAGGTAAGCCTTGTGCAGGAATCTTGTCAGCATAGCTTTAATGAAAACAAAAAAAAGCCACAGTTAACCTTTACACTACAGTTTGCGTCAGAGTCTAGATTACAAATTGCAAGGAAGAGAAAGATACAGTTGGAACCAGAGTGCAGTCATTCTTCTATCCCTGCAAAGCGAACATATCTGTCATGTATGAATAATCTATTCGTTATTGACCACAGTAAGCAAAAAACATACCTGTCCAGCTGTCCTGTAAAGGCATGCTTGTCGCGCGAGAGTAGTTCGTGCATTTTTTTGGTAAAATTATACTTATGTGTTCTTCTCTTTTTTTGCTATATGACTGTGTCATATAGATTAGACGTGTAGTATTTAATTTCCATCTATCCTTTTATATTTGTGAATGTCTTTTTGCTGCTACTGCTGTATGCGTGGCACGGCCTCAGGCAATGTTTGCCTTTTGCCGTGCCTCCTTGGACAAATTTGTAATTGTTCTTAATAAAGTAATAAAGAAAGAAAGAAATCATAACAAGCGGGTGTTCTTGCATACTCGAATACTGAGACGCATTTTGTTCTATCGCCAAACGCCTTTCACGCCTCTTAGTTTAAAAGCTGATAAAAAATATAAGAGTTCTTTCACTATTATTTATTTATTTATTTACAGATACTGCTAATCCCATTTGGGATTTTAGCAGGAAGGGCATTTCATAGAATGTGAACAATAAAAAGAAAGAAAAACAAATCATTTGGGCTTTCAAGTTATAACACATATATACACGAGGGGAATACATGTTGAGGGCTAGGCACCTTTTAGCACAGGGTAATTGTTTGAAAAAGGAATGAACAGTAAAGGCGTAACATAATTTGCATCGTACCTAGTGTGACGAGCATGATAAACAAGTTCCGCAGTATATAGAATAAAACAACAATCAATGTTCATACTTGTACCTATGACAACCTGACAACAACTACCTTCTTTTATTGATTTAACAAAAACACAAAATTCGTACAGAACACTAGTAATTCAGAGAGTCTGCAATGTAGACGGGTTATTCGTTGTCGCCTTGTAAATGCTCTTTTACTGCCGCGGTAAAATTATCCAGTGAAGTACAGTGAAGTATAGAAGGTCTCAGCCGCTATGCCGTTATAAGCTCACTATGGCGCTATTTCCACCTTTTGTTTAATGTTCGCCCGGTTGCTTACTTCTAACGTATCTCTGCGGATAAGTCCTTTTTTATGAAGTTCACTCGCCAAAGCCTCATTCCGCATTTGCGACACTGAACATATTGCGAAAGTGACACACGATTCGCATCCCTATAGACAATGGAGCTAGCGAATGCGATGCAACTTTTTTTTTCGTTTTGTTTCGGAATGCTGCAAATCCAACTATATTTTCTTCCCCCGCTACCTCAACTGTAAGTGGGAACAAAAGCATCATACATGAAGGAAATGCTCTTGGAGTTACGAGTGTTGCTGCGCTCCCAAGCGGACGCTACACGCAACAAGCCAAGCATGCTATAAAGCGCCCGTGTGAGGAGCAATGGCGGGTCGGATTCATGAAAAGGCTCGGAAGTGGTGGATCACCTGCGCGAATGCGATCCACCGATTACGAATGCTTCCGAAGAAAATACGTTTGGAGCCTTTTTCTTGCCCCCGCAGCTCTCGAGGCATACACCCATCCGCGGTGAAAAAGGAAACGATGCCACAGAGAGCGATGGGACGTGCAAAAAAAAGTGTAATGAGAGAGCACAAATGCGGATGCCATATCGATTGAAAATCGGGAAGCTTCGACGCTGGTGGATGCGTTCTGTTTTTAGCGCGCAGTACGTGCCCTCGCATTTGCAGCTGCAGATTTTCTCTCGGGTTCCTTCGAGATGGATTCTCGGCGTTTGCAACGTCTTTAAAGTCGCTCTCTCCTCGGGAACACAAACAGACGCACGTACACACGACAGAGAGAAAGAGAGAGAGACGCAGATAAAAGAAAAGAAGGGACGCCCTGAGCTACAGCACACCATGGAATACCAAGGGATGGACTGCAGTACGGAAGTATACACACACGTGCGCAGGCAAATACAAACTCGCATTTCATGGCAAGCCCAGCAAGAGCTAGAAAGCGATAGTGGACACGATGCATCAATGTCGCTTCCCAAGAAGTGCACGACGCGAGAGTTGAAGCTGCTTAAGGAAACGTTGGACAGAATTGAGCTAAAAAAAGGAAACTCGGTCTGCACAAAGGCAAGGCACCTCCCTTTTAAGCTGCGTCATCGTTGTGCGTTCGCGTTTCGCTGTTTGTGCCCTCTTGGAATCAGGGGACACAGCACGGGCAGCGACCCGAAACAGAACCGCCCGCACCGTTCTGACAGGCTACGTCATGCGAGAGGGAACTGCTTTAAAGCAAATTTTGAGCGCCAGAGCGAGGCGAACGTTGCCAACAGAAATATTTAGAAAATAATTACAAGCTTCGGTGATTTCTTCTTCGCACGGTGTGCTTCTCCGTTTCACGCAATGTGCTGTTACGCACGAATCGGCTGTTTCCTAAAAAAATTAAGGAACATTCAGACGGAAAACACCAGCTCTCGAAGTTCCTTAAGTGAAAAGGAGGACAACTGAACTGCAGGATCATGACAGACTGTGCGGTAGTGATAACAATCAGTAGTCAACTTACGGTGGCGCTTGTCAACATTAGGAATGATTTAGCAAACATTAGCTTCACTCTTTCTTGCGCTAGTTTGACTCTGTAAAAAAAAAAAAGAATTGGCCCCGCATCTGCACGTTTCAATGCAAATATTTGACGATAGTCACGCTTGGAGAGAGTGAACAAAACGTTTATTTGATGTTATGCGCGAAAAAATAGGTGAATTGTATTCTGGAGGCGCTGCGTTAGAGAGTATCGATCCGTGCAGCGAAAGCGAACTAGCGCATCGAGGCGCGTTAGACACGAGCGCTATCTGGCAGTTATCTTCAGAAACGACGGAAGGCGTGAAGTTGCCTGTCTCGTAGGCGATAACGTATAGAACGCAAAGCGACGCGCAGGTGCCACCACCGTGTCGTCTTTGCAAAGCGTTGGAAAGACTTCCATTTTCGAGCATCGCGTTGCACTGTCAGCGAAGCGTGATAAACGCCACGGTCTTTAATAACTTGTGTGTGCCTTCTCTAGTATAAAGCCACACATATTGACGTGTTGTTGTGGTGCCTCTGATATGCGCAATAATTGCTTCTTAATTGACAATCGGACAAGTGGGGACGCTGAAACTTGAGCCACATTGGTGGGCGCTGCGGATGGGGTTGGCGGTTTGAGGTATCGTTTGGTGTCGTTTGGGGTATCGTTACCGCGGACAAAGACAAATGTACAAACAGACAGACAGACCAAAATTTTGGAATAGAAGGTCCCTAAGAAACACTATCGTCTTTGCAATCATACGATCTGTTATGCATTTGCCTTAGGACTAGTCAAAGCCGAAAGCCACCTTCTGTTATTATCAGTCGACTGCGCATTACAAAATGTTTCTTGATTGATTACGCTCATCTCTTAGCAGTCTTTCCCCTAAACATTTGATGTAGCGAAATTTCAAAACGTCTTCGAGGCGTTAAATATGATTAAGCAACAAAAGAAATATCCACAGCACTACCTACATTTTTTTATACAATGGAAAACACAGTACTCACGCGTTAGAAGGAATCATACTCAATTTTATACTATTTTCACCACATATACTATAGTCACTGCTATGCGCATTTCCTGGCGATAGAAACTTCATGCCGCTGGAAACGTAACTCCTAAAGGTAATGCTGTTCATCATGCATTGTTCAAATTAAGATACCGTCGACATAAAACAATCAGTACGCAGGAAACAAACGTAGCTACATGTTCCTAAATTTTCGAGCTTTCATCCGCAAGTACTGTACGCTATGTCGAAATCGGCAGTGCACGCGCACAGCATTCTTGCTTCCTGACAAAATACACACCAGTGTTTTACAAATAACAAACAAATTTGCATTTTTTTCTAAAGAAAATGCAGCGTAGATGCACAAATGTGCTAACATCTGTACCACGAGGTGCAATGCTCGCATAATTATAGTAGTTTCGAAAGCAGCATAAAAAAAGAATCAAGCGAGCTGTTCATCTTAACAGGGAGTGCATCTTAACCTGTTTTGAACGTCAATACGGGTGAGAAAGACACCACGCGTCACATTGTTGTGCTTCAAGCGTCTGTACGCATAGAAAAATTATATAAATATGCTGTGGAATAAAACATAAATAAAAGGGTTCGCGCGAACGCTGAATACTTCTTCGTTCCGTTGCGAAATTAAAAGAAACGGATCCGTCCTTTCAACTGCAACGTTAAAATGCCAGGACTGAAAACGTAACTCGCAAATGCAACGCCTGTAGCACGCCAGCGACCATAGAACAGTGAAGGTTGGCTGCCTGGTCAGAATTCCAATCTCGTGTGTCTTTCGCAACGCTCGTCAGTGACATCAGCGCGTACATGGTTCGATGTGAATAAATTCCTATACGTAGGACGGTATTCTCACAAACTGCGTTAAGTTAGGTGGACGGAGAGATTTCTAAACCCGTTTCAGAACGACTATAGCAATATCGCTATCAGAATAAAATTGATGGGAGTGACTGAATGAGATTTCAATAATTTGAGCATGTATGAAGTCTAAATTCAATTCAAACAAACGCATATTAAACGGCACAGATTCTTTCAGCACGGGACGGTTAAGCTTTCGTCATGCCGTTAGTCGTCGACAGAAAACTATGATCATTGTGAATAAGCACGCGCTCTCAGCCTTCTCCCTCTTCATCATGTGCTTGGCTCCCGGAACACGACCGCCAATTTATTCAGCGTGGAATGCAATAACTCAGATGGCCGAGATAGCACTTACAGTGAGACAGAAAGATGGATGGATGGATGAAAAACTTTATTGGGGTCCTGAAGGATTCCATCGCCGTTTTGTAGGGGTAGGATCGCGGGCCACCCCCACGTAGGGACGGGGAGGCTTAGCCTCACTGCCACATCGTGGGTCTTCTGAACAGCCTTAGGGAGAGAGAGAGAGAGAGACAAAAAAGAAATAGACAGAGAGAAATTCTCGACAAAAAAAAATCGTCACGTGGCGAGGTTGCATAAAACCAGCAGGCTTCCCAAAGCGAGCCTCGTAACCACTTCTTTATCGAGGAATGGCACCAAGCATAGCATAGCGTTGTACAGTACAGCATAGCAAGAGGGTGGGAAAAAAGAAGTTCCAGTGTGAGGATTGGTGAGTACACGAAGAAAGATAAAGATAGCATAGAAAGATAAAGAGAGAAATCGAAAGAACTGGAATAAAGAGAGAATCAAAGGAGGAGAAATAAAATTTAAAGATCAAAGACAGATAGAAAAAAGATAGAAAGAGGAAGCGAGAAATATACAACAAAGAGAAACAAACTGATAAAGAGAAAAGAAATAAATCGAAGTAACCAGAAAAAAATGGTCTATGAACCCTAGCTACCAAGGGATAGCCGAAGAAGTTGCGAACGACAATGCGCGTGTCTTAATGTAGACAAATAATCGAGGTAAAGAACCGACAGGGACGGCAGACCTACTTTCAATCGACGGGTCTTGAGAACTAGCAACACTTGATGAATCTTGGCAATACTTCGCAAAACCAAGCATCACTTATGAAAAGCTAGCAGAACTTCGCAACACCTATAGCAACAGTTTAGCCAAGCCGCGACAAGCTGCAGCAGATCACACTGCACTGAGACCTAGCCTCGCACGACTTCTGGGCGAGCTGTGTACATCTTTCCTCGCTTTATTGTTCTTCAGGTGGTATATATGAGCAATGTTGAGAATATTATGGAACCTAAAATATACCACGCGACCTGCCCGTTTGCATGTCGTGATTGCTGTGATTCCTAACGTTCCGCGTACGAACGATATGCTTCCCTCGTGACGATTCATGACAGCGATAAGCACATGCAACGATTATCGCTCGTTTGCCGCCAACGAAACCTGCGTCATTGCACAGCCACCTCCACCATCGATGTCCTGCCGAGGCAGCTCAGCCGGCCAAGTGCTAGTCTTTTGCACAGGGAACGTTAGAGAGCACTGTAATCACGGCGTGCAAGCGGGCATGTCACGTAATATTTTCTTAGTATTTTATGGAATGTTTAGTGGGCGAGGAAGTTGTAATAATTAACACACACATTATATATATATATATATAAAGTGTTCAATAAGATGTTTTCGAATCCAACAATTTTCTGCTTAGAATTTTTGGCTATTTTTGCTTCAGCAGTTAGTTAAACATGCCTAATCAGACATTCGAGCGAAAAACAAAAATTAGCTTAGCTAACTCAATACATTAGTAAGCAACATGCATTGCCGTCGAAGAGTGCGTCGACATATTTTTTAACTCGGGCTAGAGATAACTCCATCACCATCTATACTTTTGGAACGGACGGTTTCGCGATGTTCTTTTTATCCAATACGGAAGGTATCGGATATAAAAGGCACATGAAGTATGGTTGCCGTAGCCATCAACCATAAATCTAGGGCCAATACTATAATGTTGATAATTGAAAAAATAGTCTTAATTGCCAGGAACTAATTACTTCCTCATTGAGCCAGTGATGCTCCGCGAAGCACCTGCTTTAAGAAGCTTCCGGACAAGGCTCACATCACTTGAAACGTTAGAGAACTAATAACCTATCCGAAGAAGCCGACACATCATAAACTGCAAGCGATACTCGTCGCGAGACAGAAAGCTCATTATTGAAAAGCAGAGTGATTACTCCGCGTATATTCGGTTACACGCTGATCTGCTGGAAATGAGATGGCGAGGAAAAGGCGAGGAAAAAGGTTCCCGAAAATTTTCAAGTTTCTCTTGAGTATTCGTGTTTTTTTTGTCTTTTTGCATTAAACTTAAGAAATGTCAAACCATGCTTGCTCAACTAGTCGGTTGTCTTGCCCTAGGAAAACCTGGACCCTCACTGCTAAAAAAAGGAACAAAAAAGAACATCCTGGTCATGTGATTTATCCGCACAGTATCCTGAGTGAAGAACGCGGGTTAATATCGGCGCATAATTAAAAATACTAAACAAGCATTTATCAAGGTGGTATTTCAACGAAAAACAACTGTGGCTGCATCTTTTTAGGTGCGGAGCACTCCATAAAGCCGCGTTGTCTATGCTGTCGTTTTCGATTGGCGTAACGCAGGCAAAACCAAATATTTTTTTAGTCCGAGTTTTAACTGTTATGCCTGCGAGTCCACATCGAACGTCCATGCCTCTAAAAAAAGGAAATCTGTGTCAAGGCCAGCACGCGAGCCCGCCTGACGCGAACAACTCAACGGCGTCATCACGCGGCGGCGCCGATCTGTCCAGCAACGCACAGCGAGCCACCTCAGCCCACGAGTCCGTTGCAGCAATAGGCGCCTTCCAGTCTGGCGAGTCTTACGCAATGCGTGGCGACGTCACTCGACCTTGGGTGCAGCCACGTGCAGCGGCTCCGTATTTGACGAGAATGACGCGGCCCAGCGGTGACCCCATTGGAGGATTTTGACCTCACGACCAGCGGGGCTTCTGGTTGGACATTTGGTTACTCAAAGAATCCACCCGGTGCATATAAAAAAAAAAGCCCTGCGGCGCGTCACGACCAGTTTTGACTTGGGTGTCAGAGAAGAGAGCTCAGCTCTTCGTGTCTCTAAACTGTCGGCCCCAGTGCCGAATTTGTAACTCCTCTATTTCTTTGCTGTACATAAACCTTGTTAGTTCACCGTCGTCTCGTCCGCTCGTCTATCAGCTCTGCGCAGAAGCAGTCGCGAGCTGAGAAACCTACGCTACCAAACAGCTGGTGACCTTCCCAGCGGAGTTCGAAGCAGTGGCGCCTTCGGGACCGTGTTGGCGTCGCTGTCTTTCGTAACAGTCGTGGCAGCGGCGAGATTCGTGGCGGCCTTCGTAACGTCTTCGGAGGTGCGCTTCGTAACACTGTACACACACTGTAGAGAAGTCGAGCTTTGACGTTGTTACAGTGTGCGAACTACGTGCACCAGTTGCTTGACATGGTAATAAGCAGCATAAATGCAATGGAAAACAATGAAGTCGAAAGGAGATAAATAGTTAGAGAGAAAGCGAAACAAGATGAAATGACGGGTGTGGAGTGAAATGAACGATAGGGCAATACTTTTCCATTTTCATAGACTGATGCACAGACACACACAAAAAAAGGGAGAGAGCAAGCTGGCAACTGCCACCTGGAGGGGCACAACGCCTGCTTACACTTTCGGGGGGAGAGAGAGAGAGAGAAAGAAGAGGGGAAGGAAAAAAAGTCACAGCTTTGCAGCAAAGGCGAAGCAATGAACACCACAGCAACAAATTGGAAGGTCACGCTCAGAATGGCCAGAAGATCGAAACGTGCTACGCGTTTCCCACGCACAAAGGACGCACAAAACGTACTCACAGGTACAGATTAACGCAAATAAGCGTCTCAGTAGTTAGTTCGCTGTGTCTTAAGCGCCCTTTTCGCAAACGGAGGCAGTGCAACGATTGCAGTGACCCTTGTGCGCCCGGTAACTATAACAGAATTGTTTCGACGAAACTCAAAGGTTAGCCAAAACGTACGATTGTCCTCACTGCAAGATAAGGGCGCGCGATCGAGCGTACACCTCCTTATTCTCTACGCGGGTCAAAGTACGCGCGAGAGATGAGAGCCGCCACGCATTCGCTGCGCCATCTTGCTGATAATGCTGCAAATTCGATAGTCCCTCCCTCCTCTCCCCCCCCCCCCCCCCGAGATGCCTGCCAAGAACGGTAAGTGGTGGATATGGTGAGCTTGCCGTTTGAACGTTGAAGGAGTTACCTATGCAAGACAATAAAGAAAAGAAAAACTCTCCGTGGCTCAGTAGTTAACGCCACGCATTCACGGCGCGGCGGTCCCACGTTCGATTCCGCGCACCGAAGCCTATTTTTCTGAAATTTTTTTTCTTTCTTGTGTTTTTATATATATTGATAGGTGTACATACACGGTGCATGACATCGACGTCCACGTCGACGTTGGCAGCGAAATCCAGCCGAAATGGTGTGCAGATAATCACTATGGCGACAAAAGAAGTGACGAATCATTCGACAAGCATACGTTAACATGAAACAAAAAAGTCTATCAACTGGTGGCCAAGTTCGTTTCCTCCATGATCATCCGTAGAGCTCGATGTTGAGAAGCTCAACCTATCAGAAAGAGGTAATCACCTATGGTCGCGCACTTAAATCTCGGGAATATATATTCCTTAATCAGCAAAGCCCGCTGCGTAGCAAATGCGTCCCCATAAGATGTCGAAGTGTTTCACAGGAGCCACAAGCTGGGCATAACAGACTATCAACACGCCTTTGCCGGTATAAGCGTTCGCGCCCCAACACAGAGCCGACTCTTGGTTTATATAACAATGCTCTGAAACGACGTGTCAAACCAGGGCCACAAACACGGTAAGGCATGAACAAACGGAATCGAAGTAAACTCATTCAAAGTTTTTTTTTCTGAAACAAAAAGTTAGCCGCTTCAACACTTATCTAACAGAATGCTTGTCGATCTGTCGACTAGGCTGCACTGCAACCAAACTTTAAGGTTTCAATGGAGATGATACAATTCCAGGACCTTCAAGGACTTTGAAAATGCACTTTAAATTCAAGGATTTTTAATGTTTTCGAGGTCCTATACGAACCCTCAAACTTACAAGGTCAACAATTGTGAGGACTCCCGAGTTCATATTTCCCACCTGAGTTACTTTCGATACGTTGCTCAACATTGCTGCCGCATCGATATGCAGCCGCAATGGTCGGGAATCATCCTCTCGCCAGCCCACATGCACACTCTTACGAAGCGCGCCTCCGACGACGTTACGAAGGGCGCCACAAATATCAACGCTGCAACCACTGTTTGCGAAAGACGGCGACGCCAACACGGTCCCGAAGGCGCCACTGCTTCGAACTCCGCCGGGAAGGTCACCAGCCGTTTGGTAGCGTAGGTTTCTCAGCTCGCGACTGCTTCTGCGCAGAGCTGATAGACGAGCGGACGAGACGACGGTGAGTTAAACAAGGTTTATGTACAGCATATATACAGAGGCGTTACAAATTCGGCACTGGGGCCGACAGTTTAGAGACCCGAAGGTCCGAGCTCTCCTCTCTAACACATAGGTCTACTGCTCGCGACGCGCCGCAGGGCTTTTTTTATATGTACCGGGTGGATTCTTTGAGTAACCAAATGTCCAACCAAAAGCGCCGCTGGTCGTGAGGTCAGAATCCTACAATGGGGTCACCGCTGGGCCGCGTCATTCTCATCGAATCTGGAGCCGCTGCGCTGCACGTGGCTGCACCCAAGGACGAGTGGCGACGCCACTCGTCCTTGGGCGTCGCCACACATTGCGTCAGACTCGCCAGACAGAAGGCGCCGACTGCTTCGACGGGCTCGCTAGCTGAGGTGACTCACTGTGCGTGCGCAGCAGAAAGGCACCACCGCGTGATTGCGCCGTTGAGTTGTTCGCGTCAGGCGGGCTCGCGTGCTGGCCTTGACACAGATTGCCTTTTTCAGAGGCATGGACGTTCGCTGTGGACTCGCAGGCATAACAGCACCCCAGCCGCCAGACAATGCGCCGGAAAGACGAGCTGCTTCCACGTGGCTCGGATGTCAGGCACGCTCGTACGCCAGGTCCCTCCAGGTTCACCTCCAGGGCCATGGGGAGAATGCAGCTCCAGACTCTGTTCCGGGAACACATCCCATTCTTGAGGACAGATCCCAGCTCCACTAGCTTGTCGCCACAACTTGTCGACCAGCTTCGCTCGTCTCACGATCTTTGGTTTCAGCACTTGTCGATGGTTCTGCAACTTGTCAAGAACGGTTCGACAACAGACAACACACGACACAAGCAAGTGCCCTCGGTCACCCGACAGAACACCAAAGTATAGTACAACATATACCTAGCTGCGTGTCTATCGGAATTTCATTCCCTCTACATCAAGAGGCACATGTGGGACACAAGACTCTTAAAGTGAGAACTCAATTTTTTTACACGTACAACAACGTAACGAAATAGAATAGAACATAAAGTTGGCTCCTTGAGCTCATTCTGGACGAAAGCGCTCAGCTAAGGCCGTGATGAGGACAAACTTTTGCCCCGAATCGCCAGCGAGAAACCGAAAGGTGGAGAAGGTACTAACTAAACGCATGACTCAATGCGTCAGCATTAGCGTTTAGCATTCCTTTTTTTGCAGCGAACGTCAAAGTTGTGCTGCTGGAGTATCATGCTCTACCTCAGTAACCGGCCACTTAGGCGACGATACCTATGCGGTACCAACAGCTGCTCATACTTGCGACGTTGCGCATTTGCGTAGCTCCGATACAGGAGCCCTGCTTTCTAAAAAAAAGAAACATTCTTTTTCTTTTTTCCCAAGTTTACGCTTTCCATCAGCGCTTTTATCGAGAGGTCCTCACGCTGCTCTCGAATGAGCGTTTCTTGATCAACCCTCGACAGCTCACTCCAACTTTCCGCTACAGGTGAGAGCGTTGCACCCCTCTCGCTCTGACTCAATGGCGCCATGTCGTCTCCCCCTGCTACGGAAACCGCGCCGGTCGCTTCGGCGACGGGCAGCTCGAGTGACTGCTCACATGACTCACACGGAGAATTTCCTCTCTGAAATTCCGTCGACTCGCCGCCAAGGTCACTTGAAGGTTCACAGCATTGAACAAGATCAAGCTCCTGCGAAAGCTTCCGCACTTGCGATCGCGTGAGGGCCATGTACGCTAAGTTGGGGAAGAACGATTTACCCTGCTCTTTGAGAAGCTGCTCTGAGTTGTTAGAGAAAAGATAAGGAAAACGATAGGGAAGCGCGGCAGACACAGCCGCTTCAGCGTGAAGCTTGCCGAACGGGCCTTCAATAACAACCGTGGCGATTGGTAAGCAAGCACTCTGCTCCTCGGCGACTTGCCTGATCCACGCGCATTCTCCTGTAAAGTCATCCGGAGACACCAATGAAGCATGGATAACGTCCATGGTTGCCGCTGAGTCTCGAAGTGCTCGACACGTTTTCCCATTCACTCTAATTTTTTGGAGATACGGCTCTAACAACCGCATGTTCTTTTCCGATTCTCGGATTGTTGCAAAAGCAAACTGTTGCTTACAGTTTATCGCGATGTGCCCTTCCTTTCTGCAATTGTAGCAGATTAGCGGCTTCCGTGATTCAAACGCCCGTGTGGTATCAGTGCGTTGTTTAGAAACCTCACTCGATTTCTCCGCTTCCGTTTGCCCTTCCCCTACAGTGTCCTTCGTAAGAGACGGGTCCTTCTTGAAATTACGGTGCGGAGCGGGTTTTCGTTGATCAGGTTTCTTTGAAAAGCCCTCTTTCCTTTCATCCTTTTCAACGCGCACTGCCGTGCTATGCAACTATCAGCGAGTATAATACTCCGCAGCTAACTCTGCTGCCTTGTTTAGCTGTACTTCACCAAGTTTGTCCTGCAGCCAAAGTTTGACATCCTCCTCGATGCAGCGGTAGAATTGCTCCAATGCAATGCATTCTACCACTTTATCGCGATCGTCATAAACACCTTCGCCCTTTAGCCATTCAATTAAATCGGCTTTAAGACGAAACGCGAAGTCAACGTGTGACTCATTCTTTTTTTTAGAATACCGGAACCTTTGCCTGAAAGCCTCGGGTGACAACTTATAACTTCTCAAGAGCACTTCCTTAACTTCGTCGTAGCCCTCAAACGCTTCCCTCGACAAGCAAGTTATCGCGTCGGATACTTCGCCGAGAAGAAGAGCTAACAGGTTCTGCACCCAAAGAGACCGCTCCAAAGCATTTCGCTCACAGACGTGTTCAAACTTGACGAGATACTTCGCCATGTCCTCGCCTACTACGAACGGTGGCAGTTGGTCCCGAATTTTATAACCGCTGACCTGAATAGTCGGAGAAGCTACGCTAGGCGCCTGCGAACACTGTAGGATTGCCAATTCTATTCGTTTCAACTCGAGGCACTCCTGTCTCTAAGCCTCCTCGCGCTCGCGATGTTCGCGCCTTTCAGCTTCTTCACGAACTTCTCACCTTTCAGCTTCTTCGCGTTCGCGAGCTTCTACTTCTCGCTTTTCAGCCTCCTCGCGGCGTGCTTTCATATTCGCCCAGGCTTCATCGAATTCCTCAGCCGACACTCCTTCATCCCTCATGACCCCAAGGATCGCTTGCTTTCGTTTCGCACGGCCCAAAGTAATGCCGAGTTCCTCACAAATTTCGATGAGTTCCTTCACTATAAGGTTCTCCATCGTTCACACTAGCCTTTTGCTGTTTGCCCCTGTTAAGAATTTACTTGCCGTACCCACTATAAGTCTACTAGCAAAACTCGCAAGCAATTTTTAACACTCCCGTGTTTACACCCTCCGCATTAACTTTGGTTTCAAAGCGCTTCGACTTGGCTTGAAACTATCAAAGCTCACTATAATGCTTCACACAGCCCTTCTCTAAACTACTATAACCTGTGCTAGAGTAGTCTGGTGAACTAAAGGGAAAACATCAAGCATTCGCCGCATCGATGTTGCTGACGCCGGCCGATCCCGCAGCTGCCAACCACTGTTGCGAAGCGCGCCTCCGACGACGTTACGAAGGGCGCCACGAATCTCACCGCTGCAACCACTGCTTACGAAAGACGGCGACGCCAACACGGTCCCGAAGGCGCCACTGCTTCGAACTCCGCCGGGAAGGTCACCAGCCGTTTGGTAGCATAGGTTTCTCAGCTCGCGACTGCTTCTGCGCAGAGCTGATAGACGAGCGGACGAGACGCCGGTGAGTTAAACAATGTTTATGTACAGCATATATACAGAGGCGTTACAAATTCGGCACTGGGGCCGACGGTTTAGAGACCCGAAGAGCCGAGCTCTCCTCTCTAACACATATGTCTACTGCTCGCGACGCGCCGCAGGGCTTTTTTTATATGTACCGGGTGGATTCTTTGAGTAACCAAATGTCCAACCAGAAGCGCCACTGGTCGTGAGGACAGAATCCTCCGATGGGGTCGCCGCTGGGCCGCGTCATTCTCATCGAATCTGGAGCCGCGGCGCTGCACGTGGGTGCACTCAAGGACGAGTGGCGTCGCCACGCATTGCGTCAGACTCGCCAGACAGGAAGGCGCCGATTGCTTCGACGGGCTCGCTAGCTGAGGTGACTCACTGTGCGTGCGCAGCAGAAAGGCACCACCGCGTGATTGCGCCGTTGAGTTGTTCACGTCAGGCAGGCTCGCATGCTGGCCTTGACACAGATTGCCTTTTTCAGAGGCATGGACGTTCGCTGTGGACTGGCAGGCATAACAACACCAACAGTTTCGCGTACTATGCGGAGAAGGCAAAGAAAAAATTTCTGAGATAATATTTTATTGTAAAAGCACTTCAAAATTGCGTAGCATGTCCATAAAACGACTCGGCATCTTGATCTGCCAATAAATGATTGATAAAAGGCACTGCTTGATGTTATTCGATAAAAAAAGACATGAAAAATATCTTCGCACACGCTATGTTGATGATGTGCATAAAACGGCCGCAAAATAATGAAAGTTATATAGCATCCTGATGTGTGACTGTCTTCAAGCTCCAGCTCCTAATCCTCTTCATCGCTGCTGATGACAGCTCTTCTGGCCTTGGCTGGTTTGCTAGCGGTAGGTCGGCCTGAAAGTAAGAACAAAAAAAACTGCTCTAGAACGCGATATAGCACGGCAATGGCACAGGAAAAGGCACTAACAAAACAAATTCTGGCTTCAATTAAGCAGTATCATTTCACTCCAGGCACTTATTGCCGTCGCCGTCACCGTAACGTTCTCTTTAAAGTCGAAGTTCCGACATCACCATATGTACTATGTGCTAATGAACGCGTGCGAAGGAAGCCTATCACATAGGTACAAAGGAAACATAGTAGTGACTCATTAGTAAAAGTTGTAACAGTGCTCCACTTCAGAGTTTTTTTTTTTTTCGCGAACCTTCGGCGTTAGATACCGAAAAACGAAAAATAAGAACACGGGATTACACAAACATCGCCGCCAACCAATCGTTACGCCACCTACCTGTTCCGTTCCGCTGCGAGAAACGAATGGAATGCTGAGAGTTACTCAAATCGCGCTACGCTCCCTTGTTTTCGTCCATTTCGCCAGCCGAGATAAAGGCCGCTACCAATACACAGCACCAATCGAACAGCGACTGCGGCTGAACGTTTTAGCAAAATAGACATGCGAAAGAGAGATAATCGCGTGCGCACTTGAGCAACGCATGCGATAAAAAAAAGCAAAACAGCGCTAGCTATCTTTCGTTCGATACTGGTTTCACCCGCCAACAGAATTCGATGTTCGAGTACTGGTTGTTCTCGAATGCGCGAATAGGCGCGCCTTCTCGCAAAACACGCCATTGCATCACTACATTCCACGAACGATTTCTGTTCAGAAAGATCGACGCGAGCCAAAATATGCGTCGATTTTTCGTTGACGTAGTATCGACGCAGCTACCAACACTTGAGAACGTACGCAGAGCAAAACGGTCACGCCGCTCTTTCGTGCTCGCCGGCCACGTTCTGAATAGACTCGCTCAACGTTCAGCAGTGATCTAGGACTCAGCGTGCGCAAGTGGAAATGTCCTAAACACCTAAAAAAGTGTCGCCGCGTGTATTTTGATTGAATGAACTCTTTCCGGTGAGGTCACCTTGTAGAAACACCCTCTAATCGGGCTTGAATCAGTCGGCAGAGATTCAGCGACTACAGAAGCCATCACCTAGTTTGAGCACTGCAAACAATCAAACGCGTTGCATAGGTCACTCGCAGTGAAATCATTTCTGGAAAGGTTAAAACGGTTCGTGGCAAGGGAACGGCAATTCAAAACAAAAAAAAAAACGTGCGCCCTTCTCGTGAAAAAAGCGTCTTTCCTATCAAGATTAAAAAATGCAAAAAAAAATTCCTAAGACCTCTCATGCTCTCTGCATATTTGCGCAGCGCAAGATGAACGAGATCAGATGAAATGACCCAAGGCCCGCACTTTTTTCAACTAAACTTTATTACCGAAAACACTAGAAATATACGCGGTAACAGCAGCACACATCAACACTGGTTTCCCAGCGTCTCCGCTAATACAATTTAGTAGAAGGCAGAGCCCGCGTTGGCTTCTTTCATCTGTTCTCGTTTATTTTGCGCTGTCCAAGCATATCGGTTATATATAGCCGATCAGCCCAAGCTACCGTTCTTTCAAGCATTCTCCTAACACTACTCAAAGGCGAAGGCCACTTAAAAAGAATTATTCTCAGTCGATTGTACTGATCGTCCTCCTCCATACATAGCGATGATTAATGAGAACCAGTGCATGCAGTAAGCGAGTAAATACAGAATAGGTCAGCACGCCAGAGCTCACCGTTGACAAGTCTCAGAAGAATAACCCCCCAAACAAGAAAACGTGCCACTCACTGGGGGCGTCGTCGGCGTCACTCCCGCTACCTCCGTCCTCAACAACAGCCGGCGATTCCTTCCTGCTTTCAAGCGGAGTCACTCGCGAGCCTTCGAAACTGTCGGATCCAGTTAGACTCCCGGAACTCCGCCTTCTCCTCCTGTCACTCAGACCACTTTCACCGTCCAGATCGATGACGTCTCTCGAGGCGTCGTTAGAGACGGCGTCACCGTTTTCAACGCCCCTGTCAGTGACGGCACCGGACGATTTGACCACGACGTCTTCGTCGTCGCTATCGTCAAGCACGACAAGGCGGCCACCCTTGGCGGCCCTGCCAGCTCGAGATGCCGTTTCGTCGTCGGCGATGACGAGTGCCCCGGTGTCTTCTTCGGAGTCGACGCTCACCAGTTCGGCACGCTTGGACGATTCTCGTTCTTCGTCGCTGTCCACCACCAGCGTTGCTCGTTTCCGCTTCCTGATTGGTTCGGCCATGGTCGAAGGTGAAGGAGGCGTTCTTCCTATGTCGCCATTTTTGGAAGCCGTCTCTGCGGGCAAGCTGGCTTGAAGCTCGTCCCGGCTTTCGCCACTGTCGGAACGGTGTTCCGCTGTTCCGGTTGTACCACTTCTTTCGGCCTCCCTGGTGTCCCGGGTGCGAGGCCTTTTCCGCTTCCGTTGGTCCCTGCGGGCGAAGCCCACCTCGTCGGAGTCCGTGCCGGACGAGCTGAGAAAACAGTGAATAGGACAGGATTGTTTTTAGACCACATTCTTAATAAATTTATAGCAGAGATATTAATTTCTACAGCAGATCTCTTAAGCTCCGCAGTCAAAAAAAAAAGAAGAAAGAAAGCGATGAAAAGGCACAGGGTAGGTGTTTATGCGTGTGTTATTATTATGCGCACAGCAACAGACAGCTGTCAAGTCACAATAAATACACAGTGCGATATGAGGATAATGCACGCGCTGGTGGAAACGACACGGTAAACAAAGGCAGGGCATTTGGTAGAAATAATTTCAGAGAGTGGCCGAAATAACTATCATACCTCGAAGGCCTAAACCCTCGAGAAATCGATATTATAAAAGTTACTGAACGTGTCACGTTGAGTGAACAAGGTCAACACATAGAGCCCCCAGAACATCGTTCAGCCGAAATAGAAGCGGGCTCTAGCCCAAAGTCTCGTTCCGAACATTGCCTCGCGATGATGAACGACCTCCATGCCTCGGTGTAGCTACAGAACAAGAAACGGCGTTACAACCACGACGCGAGAACAGTGTCGTTTCATGTAATGAAAATAAATACCACCGTCAAAATGGCTGTTAGTGCGAGAAATGAGAGAAGGAGACAAGAAGAAAAAAAAAACTGCGTGCCAACTTCAGAGCCTAAATAAAAGATTGCAGGAGAGACGGTACACAACCTTTCAATTGGCCAAGGCAAGCACGAGGGCAAGCTGTTCCCACCAGAGCCGATTCGGTCACGCCGCGGATCACCAGTGCGCCTTGGCTGGCACGCTCCGCGGAACTTTCAGCGAATCGATTGTAAAATCTGGAAGCAAGTGACCGCCGATCCTGTTTTCAGATCGCAATATAAGCCGTGATCCCGACATGGCAGGTGCCAATCGATAAGCCGATGGAGCGCGACGCTGGCAGCCGGTTCGTAAACGGACAGAAAAAATTTGAGAAAAAATGTTGAAGGAACGAATACCGGGAAGGCGGAGTTGTACCTTTCTTTTTGTAGCCCCTTGTCCCCGTGCGCTTGTTTATGTTTGTGCCCGCGTGTACATATATGTGGATGCTGCTCGCACTCGAACAAAAAACGTTGGTAAATTGGCGTTTTCAAAACAGTGCAGCAGGGCACGACGTGTAGACAAAAAAAAACTAAAACAGGCGCTTGGAGGCACAAGCTTCGGTGGTCATTGGGTTCACTAGTACGTGCCATTGCTTTTGAACATAACACGTGATAGCTTGTTCACAATTGTTCACGAAGACTTACGCAATGCTATTCCTAATCGATATTTAATAAGTACCTAGCCCTCAAAGGGGGCCCAAGAGTCAACGTAGTAAGTTCCGTAAAATTTTGCCGAGTCTATGCGGCTAAAATATTCAAAAAAAAAACGCCACGCTGATAATCATTCACGTCTGGAGATTTAAGCAAGAAGTTTAAAAAACTTTGACCTTCATCTTCGCTTCCCCTATAAACCTACAATAGCGAAAATGAAAACAGCATAATTACCAAAGAATGATTTATCGGTCTAACTTGATTCACGTCTAAGTTTAGTGCTCTTCTAAACACACGCCGGACAGAAGAAACGCGCGCCTGTCTCAGGGGGTGATAAGGTGTAGAACGCAAGGCGATGGGTAGGTGCCACCACCGTGTCATTTTAGTAAAGCGTTGGAAAAGCCTTTTCGTGCAAGCGTTGCTTCTTCAGCGCAACGTGATAAACGCTACGGTCCTTATAATTACTTATTTATGCATTTTCTAGTAATGGACACACATACAGAATATTGACGTGTCGTTATGGTGCCTCAGATATGCGCAATAATTGCTTTTTATTTGGCAATCGCACAAGTATGAACGCTGAATCTTGAGCAATATTGATGGGCGCTGCGAATGGGGTCGGTCATTTGGAGTATCGTTTGGCCACTTTGGTGCCGTTTAGGGTACCGTTAAGGGCGGACAAACAGACAAATGTACAGACAGCCAGACAAAAATCTTCGCATCGAAGGTCCCCAAGAAAGACTATCGTCTTTAAAATAACCTCCACAGCCACGGATAGAAAAAAACCCACGCCGTATCTGCCAGTTTTCACGCGTACAGAGCGGGTGTGAGGAGTGGCATGAATAACAACAAAGTTTCGCGACGTATCTGGCAGTAAACTATCCAGTTCGGACAGTAGATAACGCCCCATAGCACCAACGAACTCTGTTTTAAGTGAAGAGCACGAACGCGAAGATAGGCTTAAACAAACGTTAGAGAAAAAACAAACAAAAAGAAACCCCCACCGGGCTTGCGCGGAAGGCGCAGCACAGTCACAGAGAAAGCTAGAAGAGCGGCCTTTCACAGCCGTTTACAAAACTCTCATTGGGTAACTGCTGCGAGCACACTTGCTGGGTACCGACTACGGCATTAATAAAGGTCACAGCTTTGCCGCAAAGGCGAAGCCATGAACGTGATAGCAACAAATTGGAATGTAACGCGCAGAATGGCAAGCAGATCGAAAAGTACTCCGCGTTTCTCACCCACAAATAAGGCACGAAACGTACTCACAGGTACAGATGAACGCGAATAAGTGCTCAGTTATTTCGCCGCGTCCGACAAGCACGCCCTTTTCGCCAACCGAGACTATGCAACGATTGCAGTGACCTTCGCGCACCCGGTAACTACAACAGAATCATTCTGGTGAAATCGCAAAGCCAGCGAAGACGTACGACCCTCCCCGCCGCGAGATAAGGGCACGCGAGCGAGCGTCCACCCTTCTCCTCTCAACGGGGAAAAGTACGCGTGGGAGACGAGAGCGGGCGCCGCCGCGTCGTGACGATGTGATTACCCGTCTTGCTGGTAGTGCTGAAAACACGATAGTCCCCATGGATATGCCCGTCTACAGCGGTAAGTGGTAGATATAAATAGCTTGCCGTTTCAACGCTGAAGGAAGTGCCTCTCCTTGGCTCAGTGGTTAGTTAACGCCTGGCACTCTCGTTTTAAAGGGCCCAAGTTCATTCCGCGCACCGGAGTCTTTTTCTGGATTATTTTTTTCTTTCTTGCGTTTTCATATATATATATATATATATATATATATATATATATATATATATATATATATATATATATATATATATATATATATATATATATATACGGTGAGTGACGCCAGCGGCAGAATTCAGCGGATAGTGTCCATATAATTGTTATCGCGAAATAATTTCTGGGCAGTAGGCCGACATTCGCTATGCTATTTTTCATCACTCTTCTGAGAGGCGTGGTATCCGCGAAACAGTTGCAAGGCATTTTGTGCCAATTGTTCATGCAGTGGCTGTCGACGATGAGGAATTATACCTGAAGTGGGTATGCGCCACAGTCAATAGGTGATCAAGGACAACCGTTTGTAATGGGTTGGAGCCTTTGACGACCCACTCGTTACGCTATTCGCATTGCGTGACGCCTCGTTGTTCTTTTGCTGTTCTAACCTCCCTAAGGCAAGTTTGCGAACAAGTCCCAAGTACCAGCGTGGCTCTGTGGCAGAGTGCTGGGATAGCACGCATCGGACTCGTGTTCGAGCCACGCTGTGTCCTTGGTACTAGGTTTTTTTTTCTATAGTGGTTACGGACACCGGCGGCGGCAGACGACTACAGCACCGCGCGTGACCAGAGTTGTGATCTCATAACAGCTTCTGCTGTAAAAAGAGCTAGCTACATCTAGTCGATTTCATAATCATCTCAGTTTCAGACGCACCTTCGGCAACACACAGTCATTCAATAATTCTGCATTGCCACGCACCATCGCAGTTTGGAATAGCCTTCCGGATGAAATTGTTTCTTTGAGAGATCCGGCCAAATTTCGTGAGCTACTGCAAATTTATATGTTCTCTTGATTTTGTATAAAGATGCTTTATTGTTTTCATTTTGTATTTTGCTGCATTTGCTTATAGTGTTTGTTCTTCTCCCTTTCATTGTACAATTTTCTTTGTTTTCTTCGATATACTTCTTTTTATGCTTTATGTATTGTGATTTTTCTGTAACCCCCCCCCCCCCCCCTACTCAATGCTCCTCTGGGGCCTGTAGGGTAACATGAATAAATAAATAAATAAATAAATAAATAGCTGGTGATTTCTACAAAGAAATTAATACGCCGTCTAACATGCTTCTACAGATATCGAGGTGAAATCAATTATATAATTACAATGAACAATTTCTAAGTTCGCCAACCCGACAACTTCCTTACGAGAAAAAAATTTAAAAATGTGAAAAGCTAGCCCTAGTGCTGCAAAACTATGAAGCGAACAGCCTAGCATCTGCCTAGCTTCTTCGCAATTTTCCCTAGTGTTAGGGTAATAAGAATGTTGCTTAGCTTGGCTATTATATTTTGGTCCATTCCTCACAGTACGAATGTCATACGCCGGCTTCGGCATTGGCAGGAGCCTGTGACGCGACTTAGTTGTTACGGGGTTCTTGAGGCAACACTAAAAAAATGGCAACGCATAAGGTTACAAAACAATAATAATAACGAAAAAAAACCTGTCAGGTCGCAACAGTAACAGGTTTTCAGAACAAAAAATCTTACGAAAATATCTTTCTGGGAGAGTGTGAAAATGTCACCTCCAACGAACAGATATCGGAAGACCCTGGTGAAGTGAAATGTGACTCGAAGAAAGAAAAAAACTGCCAATAAGATAGGCAGACGTTTATACAAAGAAGCTCGGCAAAGAGCGGCCTCAAAGTGCAAGACGATGTATGGAAACACTCAGCACATGGCTGTACCACGTAGTGGATGCAACAGCCGCGGTTGGCGCAGGGAAAAAAAAAAAGAAATCGCGCGGCAATCAATCATCGGGTCTATAGGAAGTGACACACCCGTTACCTCCGAACAAGAAAGCGCCCTGAATTGAACGGATGCACAGCGAAACGACAGGCACGTCACTCCGTGATCAACTACCAAAAAAGCGTTGGGCCACGCAGAAGCTTGGCCTAGAGTGTTTACAGGAAACATTCAGTGGCCTAAAGTAAGTTTACGGAACTCTGGCTGCTCAGGAGCTACAGAACTTTCAATGCAAAGAAGCTTGCAAAGTTGTGCAAAACTTTTGACTGCACGCAAATGAAAAAAAACAAAAAAATGACAGCACCGCCCTAGTCGTGTCCCGTCGACACTCGCACAGCACTTCAAGGCTATAAGCATATATTTCGCATTAGTGCGCGCCACCGCACTTGCTAGCAGCGTATTGCAAAAATAAATTTTTAAAAAGGAGGAAGGTTCAACCCCCCTCCCTCCGCCCACACCCTCATGGTTACGCCAGCGGTACTTGCGTTTGTGGCGTAGCAGTCAGCGCGTCTGACTTCATTCGTCGTCAGTCGTAGAGTCGAAGGTACGATGCCACAGCCGGATAACTTAGTGATATACTATTTTATAGAGCTACCAACGTTTCCTCTTACTGACGTCACTATCGTGACAGAAATGACGTGTGGCGATTCTTGTTCGACCGTGGCAAGAAACACTTTCGCGTTAAATAGCACACAAGGCCACCCCTGGGTTGGGCTTGAAGACAATTCTGATGGCCTAACAGTGTGTAACAGACATTAGTTAACGCTAACCAACAGACAGCCAGTGGTAGTTGTATGCTAGTAAGTACGGTAGCCTGTCCTAGTGGCCGAAATCCTTGTACAACCGAAATCCTTGTACAACAAGTTAAGATAACGGTAGTCTGGGTGCGCAGTAGAACATAAGTTTTAAATTACTACCATCGAACTGTGCTCGGCCGGCAAGCCCTTTATTCGAAATTACCAAGTTTTCACTAAAGCTGAGAAAAGTTAACAGCAGTCGAGAATACCCGATACTGCTTGTAATTATGTCCGCCCGTACGCACAACTTGACAGACGGACGGACAGAGAGAAAGACAGACGGACAGACAGAGAGACAGAATCACAGACAGACAGCCGGACAAACGCTTCGCCCCACTCATCATCGTTCAGTCCATTGACATGCTGTTTTTTTTTTTTTTTTGCGGTTGGGTTAGGTTTAGGGCACGAGTTCTCGGCTCGCTTGCAAGTCGCGTTAGACAAGATAAAGTGACAATGACGCGCGTCCATATGTCCAGCGACGGATCCGGATATATATCACCGGGAAGACGCAATTCCACGATAAAACATGTTTAATTTCCCATTGGGAACACTCGCATTTTCGTGCAAGCGTTGCTTGTTTAGCACAACGTGATAAACGCTACGGTCCTATGCATTTCCTAGTAAGAGACACACAATTGGCAATTGCAACGTGGTGGGCAATTGCAACGTGGTGGCTGGCAACGCCGGCGTACGTAGCTCGTCGAGCTCACTCGCGTGCAGAAAACACGGCATAGAGCCTAGATTTCAAGCTTTAGTTCCTAACCTGCCATAACCACTTTTCATAACTATATCTCCCGCGAAGCGTTGTTGGCTGCGGCAACGCTTTTTTTGTGCAGAAGTTACGTCATCCCGCCTATAGGTATCCGCTGCGGTCAGCGGACCAATGGACGCGTCGCTTTACTTCTTAGCAGAGACTGAAGACGCAAACTGCAGGTGGCCAACGTGGTCTCTATTTCTCAATGAAATTAGCACAAATAAGAAAATTTTGAGGCTGCCGTTCGGGCATTTTGGCGCAGCGTGGCACAATTTCAGCAAATTTTATGGTTTTGGCGCAGCTCGGCGCAACAATGGAGAAATGGCGCAGTTGGCGCTGCTGTTGGATATACCTAAAGCCTTATTTTTCGCCAGCCTACTTTCGGAGCCTAAAATGCGCTTTCTTAAATGTCTAGAAATCGAGCCCCTTGTCATGACATAACTATTAAAAAAATAGCAATGACATATTAGTGCCCCACTTCTAAGAGCTATGCTTCACCAATTAACCCGACAAAAATACCATTAATGTCTCAAAGCACTATACAGCGTCACCGGAAGTATTAGACTCTTGATATGCGCCACAACTTGCGAGATCAGCCGCCGCGTGCCTCCACACCCGACGGCCACGAATCCTATACGAAATGCATTCCGTCAGTGTAGGAACATTCGACCACGTACGGGATCTACACAGCAGATACGAGTGAGAAAAAAACTCACTCGTCTTGGCGGGTTCTCTTCTTCTGCAGAAGCGCTTGTAAAGCCTCGCGATGCTTTAAGTTCTCCTTCGGAATTCGTTCATTCGTGGCAGCTGCTTCGCGGTCTTCGTCGATCACCAGCGATGGGTCATCGGAATCTGAATCTGTCGAGATGAATTCGGGGGCCGCTTCGTTAGAGGCCGAACCCACGACCAGGAGTGGCGCTCCATAGTCGCCCTCTAGCGCTTTCTTGACGACAGTAACCCGAGAGTTGAGCATGGTGGTAGTCATGTCGGCAGGGATGCGCCAATATGCTTCCTGAAATGTAATAAAAAAATTATATATATATATATATATATATATATATAATATATATATATATATATATATATATATATATATATATATATATATATATATATATATATATATATATATATATATATATATATATACAGCTTGATGGAATGTGTGAAACTAAAAGCGAAGAACATTTGACTAAAGTTCCACACCTTTTACAGACGCAGCAGTAGCAAGGATTTCACGCAGGATTGAATGGTCACTTTATTACAAATACGTACATGCAATGAATCGTCACTATCGCGCCCGACAGCTTCTATTACGATGGAACTACGAAGGCAATGTCCTAACAAAGCGAATAATCTGTCGACGTTGCAAAACGTTGTGGGGTTTGCCACAAAGCAACAACACAGGCTCACTTTCTAGTAGAGACGCCTTAGGAATCCTTACCGGGCATTCATTTCTAAGAGACTGACAATGCGGCATCCTGACACCATCGAACTTTCAGGGCGGGGAATTAAACTTCGACATAATCGCAGCGCTCACATGGAGATGTACAATGCAGAATGCCTAGCAACTAAGACTGAACGGGACTTACCATACAACGTTAAAGACACTTTTCAGGTGACAAACTCTCACAGTTCCTTCTTTCTGAACACTGTCATCACTACACATCAGCCATAAATACACGAATGCAGTTACTGGGCGCTGCACGTCTTACATGCCGTTCAATGCTCGTTACCCGTAGTATAGCAAGTCAGCGTGATTACAACAAATTAATCAGCATCTAACTGACGGTAAGACGTAATGTATTTCCTTAACAAAAGTTGCTATGAGGGAGACTTCGGGTGGTGAGAAAACAAAAAGAAGGCATATGGCCGAAGATCAGGCGCACCTGTTCGTCCGCAGGTGGCTGGATTCCCATTGTGCGAAGCAAGCTGCAGAAATCGCCGTTCTCCATTGACGAATGGTGCGCCTCAAGTATAGGAACCAGCGGTACGGAAGAAGGGTCTGCGTCGCAAACACACATTTCAGAACAGGAGCTGCCACGAAACTAAAGGGGGCAGCGAAATCTTTTAGCACTGGCAGCTCTACACACAGAAGGCGCAACACAGTAAAAAGTAAAATGAAATAAAGACGGTAGTTCGGGACATGCAATTTGTGCATCTCCCGAGAAGATTAACGGACGTAGCGCAGAAATGTACTTATACGAGGGCCGGTTGCAAAAATGAGGCCTGGAATTTTTTCTTTCGAAAAAAAAAAATAACGAAATGCTGTCCATAGAGACCTTGTAGAGGATGATGTGCACGTCCACACATATAGATGAAAAGGTACCGACGCCTCCAAACGTACCAAATTTAGTGGCTTACAAACGAAACTCCAAGTTATGGGCAAGGACAACGTTCAAATGAAGGTTTTCGAATATGAATTGCTTTTACTCGCAATAGCATAAACAATGTCACGGAAAACGAGGGCAAGAACAGCTGGTTAAGACAGTTTAATTATGTCCTGGCGACTGTACACGTACGTTGGTATAACGGTGGTTGGGACAAAAAAGTGAAATAAAATGTTTACTTATCCAGTGCAGTGAAGATGATTCATGTACAGGAATCAGGCGTGCTTGCGCATTCCACGTACAAGACGCTCTCGCAGCAAAAAAAACTTATTTAATAATCGTTCACACGAAAAAAATCTTCGCTCAGCGAAGATTTGAAACAAAAATAAGCGAGTTCATGGTAGCGATATTAATCTCTGTAGTACTTCAAACGAAATTCGCCGAATGTTAAACAGCTTCTCTGTGCAAGCCATAGCATAGCGTTCGCCATAATTAGTGCCACATTTGTAACGTCTCACATCACACAGAACGACACTTTTCTTAAACAAACGCACCTATTCAGCCAGTTCAATTCCTATATATATATTTATTTATTGTACCCTCAGGGCTTTACAGCATTGCAGAGGGAAGCGGGCACTGACGAACAATGTTAATATATATATATATATATATATATATATATATATATATATATATATGAAGTTTAAGAAGTGGAGAAACGCGCACCTTCCGGATCCCAATCCTCGAGTGCATCCTCCAGAGATGACAGCAGCCACTCCAAGCTCTCCTGGCAGCCTTGAATGTGGAATCAGAACGTGAATATCAATTAAAAAAATGTGGCAGATCCCTCCTTCCTATCGGTATAACAAAAAAAGTGAAAAGTGCCTTTACTGAAGTAGCGCTTATTGAGTGGTGATTAAGAAAATTCGTTAAACGTACAATGGTTATCGGCAGCTTTACCACAGTTCGACGCGGACGCACCCACGTTGAAGCCCAATGGCCTACCTCCATTGCGACGACTAGCGACGACTAGCGATCGTGATAACAATTTAACCGTAGTGACAGCTGAAGTTATAAGAAGATACCCGGACAAAACGCATCATGATTGCTGCGCAAAGATGACATCAACAAGCCCGCAAGAAACACTAGTACTGGACATGCGCACGTTGAACGCGTCGTCAATTAAGAAGAGAAACAGATTGGAGGGAGCTCCCGAGTAATAGGGCCAACTGTGCGTCTGTCCTGATGCATACACTACCACACTGCGCTTTCGGAACACAGGAGGCAAAGCTTATCCCGCGGACGCACGCAAACGCTCCTCGCCCCGCTCGCCTGCCTCAATCCACGAAGGCACGACATTCACCAGTCGGCATCGCCCCGCCGCGGTGGTCTAGTGGCTAAGGCACTCGGCTGCTGACCCGCAGGTCGCGGGTTCAAATCCCGGCTGCGGCGGCTGCATTTCCAATGGAGGCGGAAATGTTGTAGGCCCGTGTGCTCAGATTTGGGTGCACGTTAAAGAACCCCAGGTGGTCGAAATTTCCGGAGCCCTCCACTACGGCGTCTCTCATAATCATATAGTGGTTTTGGGACGTTAAACCCCACAAATCAATCAATCACCAGTCGGCATCGTCGCCTTTCCGCAGCGCTTTATTGCAGCAGTTCACGGTGGTCTAGTGGCTAAGGTACTCGGCTGCTGACCCGCAGGTCATGGGATCAAATCCCGGCTGTGGCGGCTGCATTTCCGATGGAGGCGGAAATGTTGTAGGCTCGTGTACTCAGATTTGGGTGCACGTTAAAGAACCCCAGGCGGTCAAAATTTCCGGAGCCCTCCACTACGGCGTCTCTCATAATCAAATAGTGGTTTTGGGACGTTAAACCCCACAAATCAATCAATTATTGCAGCAGTTCTATTTTTCTCACGCACTTGAAGTCGTCGGCGGTGAATCACCATTCGTGCATGTTAAAGCTACGCTTCTTTGACAGCGAGCCGTCACCCGCTTATACAAGCAGAGAGCAGAACAGCGTCGGCGACTCCCCTGTGCCAGCGCAGATAGTGCTTTTCGCTGCTGCACGTGGGGACGCTTTAGCGATGGCCTCCGAGATAGCGCACCGGCACGCAATCTCGGCCGCCATGCTTTAACTATGTCATCGACGAATCGTTCGTTATCGGCTTAGTAGGTGTGATGCCGCATTTTCCCCATTCACAGACCGCGGCACTGTCCCACTCCATCAACGGAGAGCACATGCGATAGAAAATGTGAGAGATAAAAGGCGCGTTTGTAAAGGGTAATGTATATATCTCCCTCGATAGCTCAGTAGCAATAATAAAAACAAGCTAGTTCGAGAGCTCAGTCGGTAAGGCACCGGGCATCTGTCATTGTGGGCCAAGGCGTCGGAGGCGCGCTTCACAGAGGGGTGAATTTTACGCAGACTGAGTTCTTTTTTGTTCTCCTTTGGTAACGTACATTTTCTTATCAACGTCATATCAATGATGCAAATACGTCACGGATATGACGTATTTGGGACACGACGTGACTATGGTGTCAGGACACCAAAGTCTTGGTGGGGCCCGGCACAAAACACTTCCGCGTTAAAAATTAAAAGCAGTTTGTTAGCTCCATTATGGAAGACACGCTTACCTGTTTCCACCAGCTTGGAGAGAACAGTCCTTAGGGCTTCCGGTGACGTAGCCACTTCCGTTCGAGGCACGGTGCGAAACGTTGGCGCGTTCTTGGGAGGTCGGCTAGCAGCGTTCTTGGGTGCACGGCCGCCATTCTTTTGCTGCGCCGAGCGCACAGGGTCTTCGCCACTCTTGAACAAATCTTTGGAGAATCGAAAAAAAAAAAGAAACACGAGAAGGAGGTCACAAATCAGATACAATACCGCTAACCGTAGTAAAGTTTGAGGCGGCTTCGCGAACGCTGGTTGCATCGGTATGGTCGGCAGCGCAGTATTACCCAAGCTTAAAAGCGATTCGACGTATCAATAACGACGGCTGGGATGCATATATATATATACGTGCTGGTGGTGCAATGGTTTGAATGCCATGGATGACAGAAGACAGCGCTACTCTTCGTTTGTCCCTTCTTCGTCCGTGTCTCTGAATGCGCTGTGAGCTATTATGGATGGCTAAAGTTGTTGGCCAGGTTTAATCTACTTTTTTTGAGTCCGAGTACAAGCATCTTACGGTACAACCCGGTTTCAAACATTTATCAATGCACCGAGATTGATGTATCTGTGTAATGGCTGCATAGTCGTTACTTCAGCTGGTCAGCAACTCCTCTAACCAGACGCAGTTCCGGAGAAATACCGGGTGAAATGTTTCAGGAATTTTCACTGAATAATCTTCTATTTACATACATTTGTAACATTCAAATAAAGAAAAGGCAAGAAACTCACTGGGCCTCTTTTTCATGCGCCTACGAATGATCGAAAAAAGTTGAAAGCGGTCAGGTGCGCCATAAGTTCGGATATGAACTGCTGGTGAGTATGGATCTTTAAAAAAAAATAAAACAGGCATGCGCGGTAGGCGCAGCACAGTCGCAGCGAAAGCTAGAAGAGCGGCCTTTCGGAGTCTGTTCAAAACACTTATTGGGTAACTACTGCAAGCACGCTTGCTTGGTACCCACTAGGTCATTAATAATAAACTCTTGATGATGATGATCCTTGATACTCTGGCGCACACCCACAAAGGGGGATCGGCCAAGAACCGGGCGGCGGGATTTTAACTATAATATAAGGCTTATGGTTTTTCAAACACAACGTAATTTTGGGCTGAAAAAAATATATAGAAAGAAAAGCCGAAAATCAAAAAAGGAGTATATATCTGAGCAAGGAGCGATGCAGGCTATCAGATGCAATTTGAGACAGAGGTAATGGTGGGTCTAAAATGATATATATATATATATATATATATATATATATATATATATATATATATATATATATATATATATATATATATATATATATATAGGAAGATTAACAAGGCAATCGCTTAGTTTCAATTATGTATTCAAATACCGCAGAGCAGACGTCCCTGTGGCTATAACCGAATTTAATGCTGCCAAACGACAAAACTCTTGGGTAGTAGGCCGGCATTCGCTATGCTATTTTTCGTCATTCTTTTGAGAAGCATGGTATCCGCTAGAGGCTTGCAAGGATTTTTGTGCCAATTGTCCATGCAGTGGCTGACGACGATGAGGAATTGTGGCTGAAGTGGGTATGCACCACAGTTAATAGGGGAACAAGAACAAGCTCTTGTGATGGTTTGGAGCATTGGACGGCCCACTCATTACGCCATTCGCATTGTGCGACGACTGGTCGTTCTTCCACTGTTGTAAAACGCTTTATAACTCGTAATAACGCGATTGCTTTCCAGATATCAAGCCTGCCTAAGGCACGTTTGAGGGCAAGTAACAAACACCGGTGTAGCTCATCGTGTTATACAAACAAAACAGGGGTGAGGTCAAACAGTTCTCTAAGATAAAGTACCAGTCCGGTCTAAAGTCTGGCTCATCGTAAATGTTTTTTAGGTGGATAGCCATTTGAATGAAGTGTGCGCTTGAAGAGGTGGTGGGCTCTGCATTGCGGTCTTGCATTCGTGTCTTCCACAAGCTGTGCAAACCCATGAGGAAAAACATATCATATGGTACTTCATCACGCGTTGCTGGTAGAAGATAACGTATTGTGTGAGAATCAATGACGAAACGCTTTTTCAGTGCTCGCTGAAGAACATCCCAAAATGTGAAGAACTCTCCATGTAAGGAACTCACGCTGTTAGCCTTTAGTGTTTATGAGTAACACTTGAACGCTTACTTTCCTGATTTGATTGTACTTTTGTCCACTTGATTTTGTCTTTATTGCCCAAGTACTTTAATAAACACCATGAGAAAAAAAAAACACCGGTGTAGCTCAGTGGTAGAATACTTCGCTGGCACCCAGCGGAACTGCGTTCAAGGCCCACTGTGCCATTGGTGCAAGGCTTTTTTTTTTTTTCCTAGAATTTCACGCGATGTGGTTACGGACACAGGCAGCGGCGGAAAACAACAACGCGTGACCCGAAAAGTGATTTCATAAACAGCTTTCGGTAAAAAAGACCGGGCGCGCCAATAGTGCAAAACACAGGAATGAATGCACTTGCGTCGTCTTGACGTCTCTTGTGACCTTGTTTGCACGCCAAATCATTTGATCAAGACACCATAACTCATAATCATTTTGCGAACCTGCAAAGCACCCACGACGCACCTGTGAAGCAATAGGTGCACCTACTAGCTCCTAACTGTCTTGATGATGTGCCCAATGATTATGATGATGAATTATGGCTGATCCCTTTTTGACGAGTGGGCCGCTTTAAACCACTCGTTAGTTTCGCAGCTCACCTGGTGCGACGCCTGGCGCGGTTTTATGCTTCTGCCTCGCAGCTGAACCGTCTGCTTCCGTATAATCGATGGGGCATCGAATACCACGCGCGCTGAACATAAACAAGTCCCAAACATCTGCGAACGTACGCGAAGACTACGGCCTCCCTTCGATTCGCACCACCGTACAGAGCTTCGGCGGAGTTTGGTCTTCACAGCGGTATGCGCCCAGCGACGGGGAACAGTATAAGCAGGGACCCTGGTTAAGAGGGCGGGATGCTATAAGCGCAAGCCGAGTTGCTCGTATACAGTGGTAGTCGTAAAACGAGATTACGCGTCATAACGGGCGCCATGGCCAACTTGTACTCTCTATATAGCCGCAACGCCCCTCCTCCAATGGCATAATGTGTCACCAACATAAGCGCACCAAAATTTTTATTGAGGAAAACATCGTTAGCTTACAACAGATCAGACTTTGATAATAAAGAAAAAAGTATGTGACATATATATCAGACCGCGGCACTCATATATCTCCTTATATAATGAAGTCTGCGCCGGAGTGCTAAGAGGATATGGATAAACTTTAGAAGCAGCAAAATTCTAATTCCGGCGCATCTTGGAGCTAAGAGGCTCTCTCCGGGAATGCGCTACTCTGGACCCCGTCGAGTTATGTCGTGTTGTCAAAATATCCGTCTTCACAATTCCGATTGGTGAGAAGGCCGGCACTTCCCCTGTGACTGGCTTAAAATTCCGCCATTAAAGAATCCGACAATACGGCTCCCTGTGACATTGCCCAGCATAGCACCCCAGAAGACTGATTCATTCTGAGACAGAGAGGGAGAGAGAGAGAAATAAAAAGAGTTTGTGTGAACCTTTCCAGCAAGTTTTTACTTGCCGCGTACATGACTATTTTCATAAAGACACGTTAACTCTTTTTTTCGATCCCTTGACGATCCGAAGAGAGCATGAGGCTCTCACCGTAGAGTTCACATGTTTTTTTTTCTTTTTTCAAAGAAAGTTATACACGTGACAATAATACTTATAAAATGAATCAAAGCACTTTTTGTTGTGTTTTTTCTTCTATTCAGACTTGTGTTCCTAAGGGTAGGCGAGAAGTTTGCTTATGAAGATTTGAGAGCTACACAATCAGCCTTTTCAGCTGCAGCCTTGGGTCCGTCTTCTTCGCACGACCAGCCGTATCCGATTTGCGTTAAAAATGCACGCTATTTCTTTGCTGATGTTGCACTAAAGTACTGAATGAGCTTATGCAAATTAAGTGTATGTTTACTGCAGTTTCTATACCATTGATTGGAGACGTTCATCGAGATTTCAAAAGCTTAGCTCCGCAAAGCAAAGATAGTGCCTAAGTTTTCTGAACACGACCCTTGTTGCAGTATAGACGAGAAACAGGCTAACGGTATGACATGGAACACGGTGGAGTTAGATTAATAGGTCACGATATTTATTGAAACTCTAGTGGGTTTGCTATACACTCGCAAAACTTAGTTGAGCCCCAACTATATAATGCGCGACACGTAGGTTACAGCGCCAGAAACTTGAATGCCTCAACAAAACGCCTATAGAAGGGTGAAAAATGAATGGCGGCGAGAGGTTGCGGCAAGGCTCGTTCTACGCGCACGAGTCCGACGCGTGTAAAGAATGGTAAGCGACGCTTGATTAATGCTTCCCCTTGGTCTATGTATATTAGTCTCGGGCTGCTTCCTTACAAAGGGAATGCATGTGCAAACCTAAATGGGATTTTTCGTACGCTTCCTCTGATGTAAAGCGGACAGGAAAAACTAAGCTACACGGGTTGTTGAGGTCACCTTGTATACCGAGGCTCGACCTTGAGAAGTATACGGTTAGTTGGGTGCAGCGTTTCGCCATTGCGACATCTTGATATACCAGCGCAGCGCCTATACTGTATATATTTGTAGCACCACTTCGAACTCATTCGGCAATACGTAGATACAATACCCACGGATTGAAGCGCAACCATTCAGGGCTAGGCACTGCACGTATTCACGTTCCCACCGTCTTCAGTTAGTGTCGAGTCACCGTAACACAGACTCTCAAACGCTCGCATTGGAATCCACGATATCTTTACAGGACACATTACTAGCGACATTGTCACGACGCTGTGACGTTGACGAAGGGAGCAGACTTCAGGTAGAAAATGAAACTGCTTATCCGGGCCAAACTTGTGGCCACGCCAAAGGAACGTCAGATTACAGCAGCACACTGGCACTGATAGCGGCGAACAAAGCATCGGCCATCGATGAACTGACAAGCGGCGAAGCGTGTCGGCCATTTATACCCTTGCCATGGAATATTCTAGCGTTATCGCTAGCGGCGACGTAGTGTCCAGAAAAATCTGTAATGAGCAAGAAGTGGGCGTAATCTTAACAAAACGATCTACTACAGCCCCGAAGCTTTTCGAACATCGTAGGCACGGTTTGTGCTGAACGTAGTGTAACGGGGCGATAACAAAGCTTGAAAAAGGAACGTGGAATTTCGATACAGGCATCTTTGCCACTTCGGTGTGCTGGTCGTTACACCAAATGTTTTAACGTCGCGTTTCAGCAAGTGGGCGCTGAAGACATATGAGCCCAAAGCTGCACAAGGACGAAACGTCTTTACTACCACATTAGCCCAGCCAAAAAGCGCCCCGCTATGAAAAAAAATAAAACATGCGGATACTAACATTGAGAACCATTATTTTGTCGCATATAAATTTGTTCGTATTACTCTTCTTCAGCAGGTTCACCATCACCATTTGCTTTACAATCACAGCAATATTCAACTTTAGCTTCACCATCGCACATCGGCGATCAGCTTAAAATAAGGGCCTCCGGAGGCACTGGTGCTTAAATAACTATGGTGTACGTACAAAGCATATGCCGCACGACCCCCAGTTTTCAAACTTGACCGACCTTGGAGGAACAGCTTGCCTATCGGCAGCCTGCGCGTGCTCCACGCTTTCCGCTTTATGAGGCGCAAAGTTCACACATTTTGGCTGATAGCCAAACAGACATGCCTCAGCGAAACGGAAGTACCACCCAAGCTGGTTCTATGGCGATGAAGCATTCGCTTGGACCGGCTCGAAGTCGACAGCTTTGTGAAATTTAACCCCCCTCCCTCACCAGCAGTCGGTGTAGCTGCGACTGCAAAGCGCCAGCTAAATTGTCCAAAAGCAGTTCCAAAGGAGCGCGCTGCTCTATCAATATTCTGTAATGGGCTTTGACTCGGTGATCTTGAAGGCAAGCTCTTCACATGGACAGATCCATGCAGCGCATACACATAGCCTTATTTCACGGTCATTCTAATCACTGTACGATAGAAGCGCGGAAGGGTACGCTGGTCTCGACCACGCCTGGTATATTGAAGAACTGTGAAAGCCCACCCTAAGTCAGTATGTACTGAAAACATGCATCCAAAACTACTTCTGTGATTTTTTTTTTCATCATACGCTTCGAACATTGTGCTTTGGTTAAGGCGCCAACGCCCATACTTGGCACCGTTATAGGCTTACAAATAATTCACAAGGCGATTACACGTCGAATTATCATAACGATTGTGCGCAAGACGCATTTCGGTCAGTTACATCCTCGTCACGCTTCAAGTTGTACATATGTGAGCATATGCGGACGCTGAAGGCGACCAAGGCACTCGGTCAAGTAAACGGGACGACTAACTGAAAACGTTCCGTGTTACGAAGAGGCTTTCAATAATATCGCTGCTGGAGGCCGCCTTTATTCATTAAGGACTGATTCCGAGAAGCACAAGATTTAAGGTTAGCTTTTAACTGCGTGAAGGTTGTCGATAACCATTACTGAGCTAGACGCGTTGACACAGATTTAGGACGGGAAACGTCATTGTACTCCCAAGTGCGGCTGGAGCAGCAGACACTCGAGCAGTGTAGCTAGAACTGCACTGCACACAACAAACACGGACAACGGCGAGAAGTTGTGCACACAGCGCTTTCAGGCCGAGCTAGAGATTGCGCGAGCGTTTGCTTGCAATCGGTTGCCTTCAGGAGAGGCGCGAGAGCACCGACCATTTGTCAGATGAAAGAAGGGAGCGCCGCTCAGCCAACTCGCTCAGACGTGACTATCTGATGGACCTATCAAGTGTGAAGAGACTCAAGAAAAAAAAAGTGCTGTTACCATTCGCTGATTGAGACCATGGCCGGCAACTCGAGCGGATGTCGACTTTTCCTGGCTTTCAGAAACAGCGTCGTATTACGCAAAACACTCTATTGCGTAGTATAGCAAGCAAACGAGTGGCCCCGAGAATCAATCGGAGCCCTGAATGCGGACACGGAAAAGAGTAATGACACGAGCATTTCCTGATCTCCCAAATACCGCTACGCATGTTCGAGACAGAGAGAGGCGTACTCCTAGCGGTTTCACTGTGTTCGGGTTGCATGACTGCAGAACTTGATTGCGATTTTTTTATTTTCTTGATCCAATACGCACGCAACCCGACTGACACGGCGTTTGATGGCAAGATTACCATCAGATGACTAGACTCCCGGCTCCACGAGCACAGCCGCGATTTCATCGAATATGCATGCAGTTTGAGTTTTAAATAAACAGTGCGCATCGCAAAATGGTGGTTGTCACTTTGTGACAGATTTCGCACGTTTTCGTTGCCCCGCTGAATAGTGATCAAGATAAAGGCGAATTTATAGTAGCATAACGTTGCTAAAACCTTACCCAGCACGACGGTATGTACTCTAAATCCGCATTTTTATTAGAAAAGGCAATATTCAGGATGAAAGCTGCCACAGTGTTGTCCAATCCTGTGGCAACCTCGTGACAACGTTGTTTTTGACTGAATATGACTGAAAAAAAAAAAGACTGAACAAAGTCACACCATCAAAAGTTTGTATGAGTTATCTAAAATTGGTTTCTGCTCTAGCAACGTTGCAACTGTATGAAAACTTATTCATACATGTACCTCTTCAATCAAGATCTTTTGCCGCGAAAATGTCCCTTTTACCCACTGTCCTAGTGGATTTAACTGTGTATTGTGTATTCTTTTGTGTAACTGTGTATTTTTTTTAGTACCAAACTGCGTCTTCACGGTGCGACCATCTTCAATTCTTTTGTGTCATCTCCCCAGCGCTGACAATGTACCCCTCAGGTTTGACTGCCGTCACTCTTGCCGGGAAACGTTGCCCTTCGAAGTTTACTACGATGAAGTCATCTTTCTTGAAGGTTGTTTCTCCGGAACCCGTACCACGAACTATCAGGCCGTTACTAGTATTTGGTATCGCGGAAGTGGCAGGCGCGTCCATTTCCGATAGGTTGTCAAGACTTCCGGAGAGTGCTTCGAAATCACTCGCATTGTCGTCGTGCTGACCATCTGACGACTATTCATTGTCATTGCTTTCTTCTGCACTGTTGTCTTCAAGAGGAGAGCTCTTCCTAGGCAGTCTAGCTCTGACACCGGAGGAAGAGCTGCATGTCCTTCTTTCCGTTTGTAGGTTTTCCCGTCTTGCTCACTTCTTCTACGTCGGCAACCGATATGCTTTTCCCCGCCAAGACGTTGAGCACCTTCCTGCTTTCGGTGGGCATTTTTCCAGTCCCCTTGCTTTATTTTTATTTAATTCCTCTAAGAAGGCATCCTCTTCGAGTCTGTCATAGATTTCAAACTTTCCTCGAGGACTGATTTAGAAAGCCGTTGCAGAAGCTCGGTCTTGTCCAGGGGGGAGGGGGGAATCCCGATCTTCCGGAATCCTGACGTCATCATCATCATCATCATAATCAACTTGACAACGCCCACTGAAGGACAAATGCCCTTCCCATGTTCCGCCAGTCAACTCGGTCCTGTGCTTGCTGCTGCCACTTTATACCAGCAAACTTCCTAATCTCATCTGCCCACCTAACTTTCTGTCTCCCCCTCACCCACATGCCTTCTTTTGGAATCCAGTCTGTGATCCTTAATGAAAAGCGGTTATCTTGCCTTCGCGCTACGTGCCAAGCCCATGACCATTCCGTCTTGATTTCGTCTATGATGTCTTAAACACCCATTTGTGTTCCCACAAGGCTACGCCAATCCTGACTTCAGGATTGTTTTAATGCCTCCCTGCAATTTGATCGTCATTTTTTTTTTCTCTTTGGGAGAACGAAAAATTCATCTTTTGGCACAGATGTGAAGCAGCTTCCAGAAGTTGACACTCTCTCTTCCACAAAAAGCGCGAGAGAACTGCGCAGGACATGCGCTAAACTCGCCCCTGTGCACTTCTCTGCTCTTCTTTAGTTTAGGCACCGTTTCATTAAAAATAAACTTCACATCACTCCACAATTTCTCATCTAATTTAAAATTATTTATTGTCATAAATAGATGTATAACTGCGTGGTACACAACACGGACGACAAGCAGGCGGGGTAAAGCTCAGTATACATCGATCACAAATCACCAATTGACCAAAATGCCCTCTTTGATTCAATGAATGCACAAAGAGAGAGAGAGAGAGAAGGATAGAGTTAAAATTTTGCCAAGAATGTTAACCAGATTGATTGATTTGTGGGGTTTAACGTCCCAAAACCACCATATGATTATGAGAGACGCCGTAGTGGAGGGCTCCGGAAATTTTGACCACCTGGGGTTCTTTAACGTGCACCCAAATCTGAGTACACGGGCCTACAACATTTCCGCCTCCACCGGAAATGCAGCCGCCACAGCCGGGATTTGATCGCGCGACCTGCGGGTCAGCAGCCGGGTACCTTAGCCACTCACTAGACCACCGTGGCGGGGCAAGAATGTTAACCAGAAGCGATCATCAGCTGGCTCCCGTGCAATCGGCATGGCGAAAAAAGGTATCGAAAAATCAAATAGCAGAAGAGTCCGTGAAGGCACCACAATGTCATTATGGCCGAATAAAAAAAAAACGAGCATTATCGATGCACAACCGTAATGTATTGTTCGATCACTTGCACCCCCCCGCCCCCCCCAAAAAAAAACGCCTTTACAGCCAATAACGTTGAAAAATGCTGTGGAATATTGCCTTTTTTGAGTGGGCAGCTGTCCAGCTTGTCTAACGCGTCTGACACGGCTGTTACGTTGTTAATTCGAAATACACACACCGGCAGAGATTGTGCGCCTCTATTTCTCTGGGCCCGCTGAACTTACGTAACGGACTATCAGCCATTCCAACGATAAATCAGTAACAAACACAGAGACAACAGTGAGGGAGAAAGCAGGCGAGATCGAATGAATCATTAGGTTTTTTTTTTTTTTTTTCGCAGGCTTTGATATCTCAGAGTCGGAATGGCGTCCTACGGTTGTCGAAGCGCTACTGCCACGGCGAGCGCGACAAGCATCTGCATTGAGGCTACGGTACCTTGCCTCAAACTGCAGGCACTTCGCGGAGAGTAGAGCTTCGTGCCTCGCACCATTTCAAGGCTCTTCGACAACGAAGTTTTATCGTGGAAACACAACAAACAAGACATCACAAAACCAGGTGCTCCACAGCCTCTCAAAAACTATCCTAAAGTGCGCCGGGCACTAAATTTTAACAAGGCACACTCGCTTGATATTAAGATGTACCACAAGCGACAGCAAGGCCAGAAAACGACATTTCTAGAAGGGAAACACGAAACGATACGCGCTAACTCAACGAACATTATTTCAACTTCGCGGAATTTGCGGTGATTACTTTTTCCTCGTCGCTAAAAAAACTCGCGCCAATAAAAAGAAGAGCTACGAAATGACGAGTGAACGCTACAAATGAAGCGGGCAGTGATTGGATCGAGACTGACACAACACCAAAGGCAATTAGCAGGGGTAATTAAAGAAAGGACAGCGAAGCAAGCGACAGCGAAGCAGAAACAATAAAAACACGTAGACGAAGACAGATAAGAGACAAAGTTGAGCTATGCATGTGTGAGGGGTCCCTCGCACTCCCAAGCACGTAAGCGCACACTGTACAGCTTCATTAGCTTCGGTCGAAAGCGAAGGTGAGAGAAAAGGAGAGAGGAGGAAGGAGCAATCGCAGTCGCCAGCGCACGCACGCCGAGACACACGCCAAAACTGAGCTTCGTTTCGATTTATCACGCAAGAGCGCGTTCGCGGAATCTAAATGGGGCACGATAATTTCGATTAATTAAAACTCGCTAACGGCTCCTGCGATTTCCGGGACCGCGTTCGAGCATCCGAGCCCGCTTCAACGGTTTGCGCAGCCGCTCCAATCGGACCCCGAAGGCAGCGAGCCGAACTGAGAGAGAGAGCGAAGGGCGAGGGTTAGACAGGGTCGGTCGACGTATTTAGGTGCACGCTCAGGGTGACAGCGCCTGTCCGGGATCGAATAGAAGACGGCGATACGCGTCAAGGTAATCCGACTCCCTTCTGACCCCCACCCCCTTCTCCCGCATAACCGTAGCGGGGTGTTGGGAAAGACTCGATGCGTTTACGGCACATTTCACAACGGGTGGAAAAGTCAGCGGTCCGTATTCACACGCTGAAACTCGCGCTTGGCCGCCACCGCGTTTCCACCAGAGGTGTCACCCAACTGCACCGATGGTCCGACCAGGGGACGCAGAATTCGAAAGTGGAGGCGAGACACGCATTCGCGACGACGGTGACAACACCGCCCGAGGACGGAATTCGCGCGTCGCTTCAAATAGGTTACTCCGCAATAGCGAGCGACGCGGCATCGTTCAAGTACAGCCTCTGTGACACCGTACACATAAGAGAGCGTGAAACGACGAGTTCGGTCGGTAGAAAGTGGGTTACCAACTAGAGTGAATTCGCGCGCTGACTGACAGAACCTTCACTGTGTGTTTGTTCGTGAAGAGCTCTAATCACTCGGTTCGCACGGTGCAAGAAAGTGTTGTCAAACTTAAGCAAAGCTGATGAGCTTCAAGAATGAGCGGACGGAAGCAGCACACATGCACTCTGTCGCTGCTGTACGTAGCACGGCAAGCATGTACTATCGCAAGGTTAGTCCAAGTCGCCTACACGTTTGCTGTTCACTCAGGAATGAAGTTTATCGGGGTACTTGCTTAAATTGAAGCACTTGCCAATATAAGGCTACAACCTTCATAAGGCTATAGGTTTTATCAGCATTGCTTTTTTTTTTTAAAATAGACTCGCCTGATGCAATAAAAGCGCAAGTTTTAGAAAATATGGGTGATCCTGAGCTGACGTCTAGCTTAAGGTACCGTAGCAATATCGGCAGTGAAAGTAGGCTATGAACGTTGGTGAAAAATCTTGAGGTTAGGTTTCGTTTGGTATAAGTTTGACTTGGTGTTAAAAACGACTAGGCAGGCAGTGTTAAACTTTCACCTCGTCACGTGGTCCACGATGCCGCCGTGGAAAGGGAGTGAGACGCTTTAAATACAAGTTGGAGAAGTACCAAGAGCGCTTCAAAGTCTCCGCAGTTGGCTCCGGAAAAGCCGGGGTTAATCTCGGAGGCCACGTGCACCTGGCTCGCGAGGCGGTAAAGGGACCTCCGATGACGCCCAGCATTCGGAAGCTTAATTCTACGTGCTTTTATACTTCGAAACAGTTGGAGAAGTCAATACGACTGATGGACCGGTGTTGCCTGCTGGAACGTGCCAATCACTGCTAATGGGCAATGACCGACAGGAGACCCCAATTGGACACAAAAACCACCAGCCTGCTTTTAGTTCACGCGCACGGTGCGAATTTTTATTGCTCAACAACGCACAAGAGACATCTGCCACAGACGAACGATTGTGCAGCGCGAGCAGCCGGTGTTTAGGGGTGAAGCTCCTTAAAGCGGCACCCGTTCGTCCCTCGTAGCCGTAGTGTGTAAAAAGTGTTACATTTTGACCTGCAAGGTGGTGCCGGTGGGAGATTTCTACTGTGCTTTGTTGAACAATAAAAAAGTTCGCGGCGTGCGCGTTAACTAAAAGCCGAATGCTCCTGTCTCCCATTCCCCATCAGCAGCCATTGGCATGTACAGTCGGCCACAAAAGTTTAAAGACCACGCGAGCGCATGGCGCGAAAGCCTCTTCGCGACGCCTTCCGCTACGTCAGCGGCGGTCGACAGCACCGCAGCGCCTTGAAAGCGTTCCGCCTCTAATCGATGGCCTGTCTCTTTTCTGACTGGGTACAAATAATTTTCACCTTTCGCTTTTTAAGTGTGAATACACTTTATAAGCGACCCCAAACCATCCACCGCCGTCGGCGGCGTCCGCAGTCTTCTCTCTATCTTTAAAAGAAAGAGGACTTGGCGGGCCGCAGCGCGACGCTCTACCGAATAAGCCACGGACGCGACGCTGATATCGGTGTCAGTAACGCACCTTATACCCCCTCCCCCTTCGCTCGCTTCTCCGCTCTCCTCGCTCGCTGCAGCTGCGCGCGCACCCCTCTCTCTCGCGCGCCCGCCTTCTCTCTCAGTCTCCCGTCGAGAGCGGGTCGTGAGGGGGAGTAAAGTTAAAATCCGTTGGCATTCGCCAGTGAGTTAACGTAAACTCCCCCGTGTGATCAAATTGCGATTCCCAGGAACCATTACACCATAAATGCACCATAGTGTGATTAATAAATATAATAGTGCGAATTAATAAATGCCCCTCATAGCATCACCCCGTGTATTCGCACTTAACCATGTTCACCCTCGGGGAAATGCTTGGGAGTTTTTAACCCGACGCCCTTTTGGCATCTGCGTCTACGAGCTTGTGCCTGGCCAGCAGTCTATGGAGAATAACTGTTATCAGTCGCAATCTTTCTCACGAAGTGACACCTAGCCAACAGAACGCCGTTTGAGGCCCGCCGTGGTAGTTTCGATCCTCCTATAAAAACAGCAATATGATGGTCACACTACAGTATGCACTTCGCTAGAAAACCGCGAACTAACAAAGCGCTACGCGGCAGTACCAAATTGAAAGGCCACTGAATAAGAAGACGACCTGTTTCCGGCCTAGAACTGCAGTCGACGGTAGATGGCGCACCACTAGGTGGCGCGGACAGGCAGTTTGGCACGCGCTCGCATGGTTCACAAACTTTTGTGGCCGACTGTACATTGAGCATCATCTGACAAGAAACGGTTGCTACGTTACACTCGCTGGGTGTAACCTCCTTAGTTTTAGAAAGGTTTAGCGAGCGTTGAGCCGCAGTGCCATGAATACAATGAACTAGTATATACCATGAACTCGAGTGGTTAAAGGTGGGAAGTAGAAACGAAGCGCAAGCCGTAAGAAAGTAAAAGCCGAATTCTTCTGTCTCTCATTTCCCATTAGCAGCCATTGGCATGTACATTGAGCACTATCTGACTGAAAAAGTTTGCTACGTCATACTCGCTGGGCGTAACCTCCTTGGTTTTCGAAAGGTTTAGCGAGCGTTGGGCCACAGTGCCATGAATACAGTGAACTAGCATATACCATGAACTCGAGGTGGTAAAAGGTGGGAAGTAGACCCAGCCGAAGCGCAAGCAGTAAGAAAGCGTGCGTGTGCCACCTCTCGTTCAGTCCTTGGAATGTCCGCTGGATGACGGTGCTTCTATATGGGGAACATATGATGAAAAGATGCGAGATGGTGGTACTTAAAGTGTTGAATAGGTGGACGAACGCACACACAAACAGATGCATGGATGGACGCATGAACGGACGCAGGGGCGGATGCATGGACGAACGCACGGACGGACGCACGAACAGACGCACGCACGGACGGTCACACAGACGGACGCATGAACTAACGGAAGCAAGAACGAATGGACGGACGAATGCTTCGCCCCACTCTCTATCATTCCCTCCGTGGATATGCTGCCAATTTTTTTTTTTTTTCAATCAGGAAACTCGATCGCAGACGCTGCTTGCGTCGACATTGCGAGGCAAGAGTGGGGGGAGCGTACGAGAGGAGAGATAGAGAGAGGGGGGAAGAGCACGCATGTGCAATGGGGGTGTAAACACCGCAGGGGGATGCCTAGAGGAGAAAGAGGGGGATGCCTAGAGGAGAAAGAGGGAGAAAGAGACCCTCCGATACCACCGTTCCCGTTAATAAATGTTAGGAACAATGTCAGCACACCTAAAGGCACCGTGGAGTAAGCTTGAAACCAATGATATGCGAGAAATAACGACATTTCAACAAAAAAAACTAAATAGAAAAAAGTTTTGTCTCATATTAGTCAATAACCATTGCACAAAAGGTCACACGGTCCCCATAGATTTGCTTGAGACGAGACAAACACGACGGCGACATTTTTCTACTGCGTCTAAATTATTCATTCCAATCATAAACAAAAGGAAAACGTGCCTACTTGTTCTCAGAGTAATTATAATCGAAAAATCACCCCTACGCCTACTTTCATACGCTCCAAACAATCGGGACAACAGCCATCCCTATGTGGTAGGAAATCTTGCGAACATCTTGTTGCGCACGCACATTGCAATGGAGATACAACTGGTCACCCCAACTGACAAGTACGTGAAACAGGCTCTCAAACTGTCAACACTATGTTCACCTCGACATCAACGTCTCCGTAAGCACAGCCAAGGAGACCTTCGTTCGGACATCACTGCATAGGGCAAATAAGGGGCATTGTGATAACATACTACGGGGACACACACAGCACGCCTAGAGATGGGCGGAACAGATAAGTGCAGCTGATACCGAGAAAGAAAGAAACATGACAATACGCAACAGACATGGAACATTGATGAAGTTGTGCCGCCACCAACCGCATACGCGTAGATAAACTCACCAATACAATGACGACAGCACACAGATAAGCTAAGCATACACTTGAACGAGCAAAGACGAGAAAGCAAGGGAATGCAGCTCTGAAATAGCAAAGCGAGCAGAGCTATCACGCGCGTAATCCATCAATTGCGCAAGCAAGCGTTTCTCATCAAGCAGCCCGTTCCACGTTCCGCCCCCCACAAATCCCGAGCGGTAGCCGAAGAGAAAGCCCATAGATGCACACGGAGCGACCGAGGCATAACGGGGCTACGGAAAAAGGATAGATAGATAAAAGAAGACGTCGCGCCACCATCCATGGCGGAACCGCAAACCGACGCTGCAACCACGTTCTCGTGCGCATTCACCGCGGCCTAATCCGTCAGCTGCCCGCTAGGCCACGAAGCGGACCGATCGCCATCGTTTCTCTTGGTTGGAAGAAACGAAAGAGAGCTCCCGACGTGCGACTAGCTAAATCCTTGGAAAACACCACGGCTCTCGTGCGTTGCACGCGCACGGAAAGACAGGCGCGCTCGTCTCCATAGTGTTCGAGGAGCGACGAGAAACTCGAGTGTTCCGGCCCTGGCGCAGCGCTTTGACCCGTATAGGGAACCCAAGTTAACGTTCCGGCGCGACGGTCGCGCGGCCGAGCTATGCGCTACTGGGGATAGCCGCTGTCGCCGAAGTCGGTCTGCCCCCGGATTTCGCAGCGGCGGTGGCAAGGACACGTGCGCGCACGCACTTCTCATCTGGCAACTGCAAGTAAGCAATAGTGACATTGCGACGCACCACAGTTGCAGTTCGACAGCTCTGCGCGCACGTGTAAGCGGGGGCAGCAGTGTCGCGGCGAAAGAAGCGCCGTGGATATTCCCAGTTACGATAAAAGCGCCACTGAACGTTGTTTTGGAAGCCTACAGACAGCCCGTGATAAACGGTGCTGCTTTCGTATCTCGCCGAAGCTGTATGTGCCTGTACATCACATACGGGATGGCCATAACTATGGACGTGACGAAAACTCTTCAGGGGCAGCGCCAGAATATTTGCACTGGGGCGGCACTCACGAAGAGCCCCGAAACTGTGCAACCGTCGCGAGCGAAAAGAGATTGAGTTTCAGAAGAAGGCTCCTGGCTTTTGAGTAGAGGATTTGAATGAAGCCACAGTGAAGAGTATGACAAAATTCACTGTGACATTTTTACCGGGAACCGACCTCTATCAACGAAGTAAACTGTGGAATTGAGCAAGTTGTATTCCGTTATTAAACTGCTCGGCGCAAATAAATGAATAATAAACTACCGGCCCCAGGTGTAAACGTCAAAGTGATTGTTATTGAGCTCTTCACTGTGACTTTTCATTCATATATATAACGATGATAGGCAAAACACAGTGATTATAAACTTTATTATATTGATACGTGTATGGAACTGTCGCCCCGACTCAGCTGAATTGGCACCCAAATGAAGAAGACGACAACGTGGTTGTAGTGGGTTGGACTCTCGAGCTTCTCCCGTTGGCCTGCTTGACTGTGCGCTCTCTAAGCCTTTAGCAAGACCAGCTCTCGGTAAATAAATCTTCCCCGTAACATCTTTTAGTGGAGGTGCTGGGTCTTCACAAAACCCGGCTCTGGAACTCCGCAGTGGACGCCAGCTTTGTCCAGCCGCGATGTCTGAAACTGGCACTCAGGCCTCGCCATCCGCGCCGGCTCCATCACCTGTTATTCCCCCCCCCCCCCCCCATCTTCTCGACCCTGGCACGTTTTCCGGTACGGACAGCACGGACGTCGAAGAATGGCTCGCATTATTCGAGCGCGCCAGCAAGCACTACAGGTGGGACGAAACACTTATGCTGGCAAATATTATATTCTACCTACGGGGTACGGCACGCGCCTGAAATGAGACGCATGAAGAAGAATTAACCAGCTGGGACACATGCAAGCAAAAGCTTCGCGATTTGTTCGGTCGGTCAGTTGCTCGTCAGATGGCAGCCAGGCAGGAACTCGCGTCGCGTGTTCAATCATCCACGGAGTCGTACGTCACGTACATCCAAGACACTGGCACTGTGCCGGAAGACTGACAAAAACATGTCCGAGGCGGACAAGATCAGCAACGTGTTGAAAGGCATTGCTGATGATGCTTTCAACATACTGATGTGCAAGAACTGCACCACTGTCGACTCCATCATATCTGAATGCCGGCGATTTGAGCAAGCTAAAAGCAGGCGAATCACCCACCACATTGCGAGACTACCAAACACTGCTGCGACTTCGTCTTGCGAGGATTCTGCAGCGCCCCGTTCACTTGCGCCTCCTGCCAATATCGCAAGGATTGTTCGCCAGGAGCTGGAAGCCATGGCACCCGCTTCCTATCAGCCCCCTGCGCAAGACAACTGGGCAACAGTCTCGCTCATTCAAGCCGTCGTACGTCAGGAGTTTGCTAACCTGGGCGTCTAGGTTCCCCAGCCCGCCAGACTTATGCCGCAGCCTATGAGCACTCCCGTCCACAACGCTGACCACCACTCTGCTCCACTTGTCGCTGCGGCAGCTTCGACTCCTCGGTTTCCACCACGCTACCGAAATCCATCTGATTGGCGCACGCACGATGATCGACCCATCTGCTTTTCTTGCTCTCGAGTTGGGCACATCTCCCGCCATTGCCGCAACAGGTGGTATTTCCGGCCAAGCTTTCGTAATGTAGATCGCCGTCAGGACCGCGGACACTATTCGCAACCCGGTTTTCCGGATGACCATATTCTGGACCCTTCAGCTCGCCGTTCATTTCCACGCTCCGAACCGTCCTACGCTGACGTCGTCGCCCAAAGAAACTGGTCTAGCCGCTCGCCATCACCTCCGGATCGGCCGTCACGCTCCCCTCAACGCCGCCGCTCTCCGTCACCGGCTTATTGTGCCCATTCCCCGGGAAACTGACGAGTGCAGCTCCTGGAGGTGGCGCTGCGTTGACGACTCAGAACGAAAACCCTCAACCGGCTACAAATTCAACACGCAATTTACTTCGGGTGTTCGTTGATGGCCACGCAGTTACTGCTCTAATTGACACTGGTGCCCAAGTATCTGTTATGAGTTCTACACTTCAATCTCGCCTAAAAAAGGTTCTCACACCAGCTGTGTTCTCTACTGTTCGAGTTGCCAACGGAAGTCGAACATCGGTGCTTGGTATGTGCACTGCCCGCGTTACTGTTGCTGGCCACCACACTTCCGTTCTCTTCGCAGTCCTCGATGCTTGCCCACACGACGTCATCCTTGGAATTGACTTCTTAACCGCCCACTCCGCCCTCATCGATTGTTCTACCGGTATCTTACGGCTCGAATTGCCTTTGTGCTCCGATTTCACTCCTCCAAGTCGCACTCGGCTACGATCCGTGGAGTCTCTACGGCTACCGCCCCAGGCTGCTATGTACATTCCTCTGTCGCCCTTCCCGTCCGTTCCTGATGGAGACTATCTGGTAGCTCCTTTCATTGATTTGACCATTACGCACCACATCGCACTACCACATACTATAGTTGTTGCTGACAACACGGTGCTACTTCCAGTTCCGAACTTCTCTACGTCGACCCAAGTGCTTCCCCAAGGCATCACTTTAGCCGATCTTTCCACCCTTGATGAATGTTCGATTTGTTCTTTTACACCTGACACTAAGACCATGATGAAACCTGTCATCACGTCGCAAAATAAGGCGTTCCTCGACAAAATGATATCCAGCGACCTCTTACCTTCCCAAGTTGCGGCGCTCCGGGGTGTTCTATTTTCTCACCTGGATATCTTTGACGTCGACGACAGACCCCTAGGCCGCGCAACTGCTGTAATCCACCGCATCGAAACCGGCGACGCCAGTCCACTCCACAAACGCCCTTATCGCGTGTCACATGCTGAGCGCCAAGTAATATAGACGGAGGTCGAGAAAATGCTGAGTAAAGACGTCATTGAGCCTTCATCGAGTCCTTGGGTCTCCCCTGTGGTCTTAGTTAAAAAGAAGGACAACACCTGGCGTTTTTGCGTCGACTATCGCCACCTGAATCGGATCACCAAGAAGGACGTTTATCCTTTACCTCGAATCGATGATGCGCTCGACTGCCTCCACAGCGCCAACTATTTCTCGTCCCTTGACCTTCGATCCGGATACTGGCAAACTTCGGTCGACGACCGCGACCGCGAGAAGACAGCATTCATCACACCCGACGGCCTTTACCAATTCAAGGTCATGCCTTTTGGGTTGTGCAATGCCCCTGCTACTTTTGAACGTATGATGTACTCTCTTCTTCGCGGTTTCAAATGGTCGACCTGCCTCTGCTATCTGGATGATTTAATAGTTTTCTCGTCCTCCTTCGAAAGCCACCTGTCTCGTCTCTCGGCAATTCTTGATGTTTTTCGTTGCGCTGGTCTCCAACTGAATTCGTCGAAACGCTCATTTGGACATCGGCAGATTAAACTACTCGGCCACCTTGTTGACGCCACTGGTGTTCAACCAGACCCTGACAAAGTCCGTGCAGTCCAAGAATTCCTGGTTCCGCGTTCCACACAAGAAGTTCGCAGTTTTATTGGGCTCTGCTCATACTTCCGCCGCTTTGTCTTCAATTTCGCGGATATTGCTAGGCCCCTCACGGATCTCCTCAAAAATAATGTGGCCTTTTCTTGGGGAAGGGACCAAGAACATTCCTTCGCGTCGCTAATTACCGCCCTCACATCACCACTTGTGTTGGCTCATTTTGATCCAGCGGGTCGAACAGAGCTTCGCACCGATGCAAGCGGCCATGGCATTGGTGCTATACTCGCTAAGACACAGAATGACACCAACCATGTGATAGCCTACGCTAGCCGTCTTCTGTCGCAAGCGGAACAAAATTATTCCATCGGGAATGCTTAGCCCTCGTTTGGGCTATTGCGAAATTCCGTCCGTACTTATACGGACGTCCGTTCGCAGTCATCACGGACCATCATGCGCTTTGCTGGCTGTCGACGCTTAAGGACCCTACAGGAAGACTCGGCCGATGGGCACTTCGATTACAGGAGTACACGTTATCGGTTGTTTACAAAGCTGGAAAGCTGCACAGCGATGCTGACTGCTTATCCTGGCACCCTGTTGATCCACCTAGCTCCACTGATTTGGAATCCGATGCCTGCGTTTTAGCCATCACTGACTTTCTGAACGTGGCTTACGAACAGCGCCGAGATCCATCGCTGCTCACCATCATTGACCGCCTTCAATCGCGTTATGCTGACCCATCTCTTAGCAGATACGCGCTTCAAGACAACGTTTTGTACCGCCGCAACTTACACCCCGACGGCGCGGAACTTTTACTCGTCGTACCGCATCACCTGCGAAAGGATGTTCTGCGACAATTCCACGACGCTCCAACTTCTGGACATCTAGGAGTCTCCAGAACTTACGACCGCATTCGACGACGAGTATTCTGGAAGGGTCTGTACCACTCTGTTCGCCGTTACGTCACATCTTGTGACCTCTGCCAGCACCGAAAGAAGCCTACGACTGCCCCTGCCGGTCTACTTCAACCTATTGAAGTTCCACCCGAGCCATTATATCGAGTGGAGTTGGACTTGCTAGGCCCCTTTCCTACTTCTACAACTGGAAATAAATGGATTGCAGTGGCCACTGACTATGCCACTCGGTATGCAATCACTCGAGCGCTACCAACCAGCTGCGCAACCGACGTTGCCGACTTCCTGCTGTACGACATTATTCTTCAGCATGGCGCTCCGACTCACCTGCTCACAGACCGTGGTCGCTACTTTCTATCTCGAGTGGTTGATGATCTACTCCGATCTTGTGCTACCCGTCACAACTTCACCACATCTTACCACCCTCAGACTAACGGCCTTACGGAGCGACTAAACCGCACATTGACGGACATGCTTTCCATTACGTATCTACCAACCACACTGATTGGGACATAGCTCATCCGTTCGTAACCTTCGCCTATAACTTGTCGCGTCATGAAACAGCGGGCTACTCCCCTTTTTATCTACTCTTCGGACGTCATCCCTTACTGCCCTTCGACACACTGCTTTCATCAGACCACCCATGCTCCACCTCGTACGCTCAGGATGCAATCACCCGTGCCCTCACGGCACGTGCGGTAGCGCGAGCTCGGTTAACGTCGTCGCAGACAGCACAGAAGTCTCTTTATGACCGTCGACATAGAGATGCCGTCTTTTCTGCGGGTTCTCTTGTTCTCCTGTGGCTCCCATCTCGACGTGTTGGCCTCTGCGAGAAACTACTATCGCGATACGCCGGGCCCTACCGAGTCATTCGTCAGGTCACACCTGTGACCTACGAGATTGCCGCTACCACAAACTCATCAGCTGCTGCACCCAGAACGCAAGTAGTCCACGTTTCTCGTCTCAAGCCCTACAACGTCGACTCGCTGATTTAACAGGCACCGAGACGGTGCCTTACGGGCCGGGGTGATGATACGTGTATGAAACTGTCGCCCTGACACAGCTGAGTTGGCACCCAAATGAAGAAGACGACAACGTGGTTGTAGTGGGTTGGACTGTCGAGCTTCTCTCGTTGGCCTGCTTGACTGTGCGCTCTCTAAGCCGTTAGCAAGACCAGCTCTCGGTAAATAAATCTTCCCCGTAACAATATCTTACTAAACAAATAGAGAGCGATAAACGAAAGGTATAAAAACTGCATTTAGTTACTTTTGTCTCCCTTCGCGACCTCACGTATGTGCCTCTTGCCCTATATTCCCAGAGAATTCACGTTCCTACAGCTTCCAAGGGTCCCAAAGAGAGCCAACATTACGCCTAAGAACGAGTTCAGTAAAGCTCCTAATTGAGTTCGATCGCCTCGGGATTTGTTAAACAAAGTAAAAGAAGAGTTAGGCGAACACATCCCAGGTGAGGCCCTTCTAGCAGCCGATCGAGACCATCAAGCTATAGTGGCCATGCTGGGCTGATGTTAACTTCTGTCGGTTCTTTCTGTTGCTGTCGATTTTCTCCCTGGAGTGCGAGGCTTCTAAGGCGCAAGCTTTCGTTCGAAGGAAGCGCAATAAAAGAAGCGCGCGAAGAAGACAAACAGGGCACCGACTTCAGTGAAGCGCCTCTCCAACACCACGAGAGGCGGACGCTCTCAGCTGTAAATTAGAGAGTACGTCGAGTCGACGCCTGGTAAACAAGGAATAGTGTCAACACTGCACGATATAGCCTGTACCAAAAACTTTTGCTCACTATTCCAGCTTGAAGATAATCATGAGGATGGGGTAGGCACTGTGCACTATCCCGAAATTGCAGCAACTCAAGCAGGCTGATCACACGATGTAACACTGGCAATTCGGCAGAAGCTAACGAGAACAAGTTAAAAGAAACACTAAAGCGTTTGTATTGTCTGTGAGGATGCGTGCGTGCGTTTGTATGCGTGTACCATGAGAACTTCGCCGTTGCAGCGTCACGTTCAAAACTGGGGAACAAAGGATACCTTTCAAACAGAAAGTTTTCGCAAGTAACTACCACTCCTCATTCTCTACCAGCTCCATTTGCTGGCCCACTCAATCTGCTATTGCAACAGTCAAACGCGCATTCTTAAGCGTTGCGCTTCGCCGAGTTCAATGCCCCGTTCAATACAGATCTAAAAGCTCAGCATTAAGAAATAGAAACGAAAACGCGAATCAGTACGCGAGGAAGCAGTAAGCGACGCTACGAGTGCATATACCGTAAAAAAAAAAACGAAAAAAAAGCGGGCCGTAACGTTATTCATGCCAGCCACACAACGCGGCCGTTATTCAAACGTGCATGGATCGAGCCCCAGCCCTGAAAAGACTAAACAAAAGATAATAAAAATAACGAAAATGAAACACGGTCCCGCCGCAGCTATTGTCCGCTTCAAAGAGGACAGTCATTAGCAGGTCCCCATCTAGAGCAGTTTTATTCACGAACTCAGTCGCGAAGGCGGCGCGATATTAGAAGCGCTGATTAATAGCTTCCTATTCACATTTGATCGGGAAGTGGAATATCGCGCTGAAAAAAAAAAAGAGGAGGATTTCGCGAGAATATAGCCAGACCACTGGCATTCGATCCCTTGCTCTCTCTCTATCTCTCTTTTTTTATTTTTTTCCCCTTGTTTTTGCCGCACTACTGCAAAGCCGACGTTGGCAGCACTTTACAATTGCTTCGAGCTCGCTAACAGGAAACACCCGAGGAAAGACAAATCAAGTGTATCACTAAATCACCATTCTAAAACGCCAAGGACAACGCTCTTCAAGAGAAGATGTTTCGCCATTTCCAGACTTACGCAAAAAAAAAAAGAACAAATTAAGCCATCTCCCGCTAAAGGGAGATTGCGTAAAACGCGTCGTTGTAGAAGCGAAGCAGCGGGCGCTAACGCTTACAATGGCGGCGACGTTGACGCTCATCGCGACGTTGCGCCGGATAGAAACCTGGGGAGGCGCGAAGCACGCAGTGATGGATCAGTGTTTCCTAGTGGAACATCAAAATCGCTGCTTATGGCTGCAGTGAGACACAGAAGACTCCGACTGGACACAGAGACCTACAGTCCACTTTTAGTTAACGCGCCTATACGAGCTTTTATTGTTCAACGACGCAAAGGTTAAATCTCCGACCGGCACCACTTTGGAGGACAAAATCCAGCGCCTATGTATACGGAGTGACGAGTGAACGATTCTGCAGCGCGAGTAGTCAGTTTTTTCAATCAAGAAACTAGCTAGCAGAGACTGCTTCCACCAGCGTTGCGAAGCGAGAGAGGGAGCTTAGGAAAGAAGAAAAAAATGGCAGCATATCCACGGAGTGAATGATGGGAAGTGGGGCGAAGCATTCGTCCGTCCATTCGTTCTCGCTACCGTCCATTCCTGCGTACGTCGGTCGAACATCCCAGTGACGACAAGGTAGTCCTCGCCTTAGATCTCAAGGGAGCTTTCGATAACGTTACCCATGACATCATCCTTTCCAACCTATCACAAACAAACTGTGGGCATAATGCTTTTATGTACGTCCGCCAATTCCTCATAGAACGGCAGACATACCTGCGTATTCAAGACAAGGAGCATGGACCGTACCCCCTCGGTACGCGCGGAACACCACAGGGAGCAGTCCTCTCTCCTCTTCTGTTCAATCTTGCCATGGCTCACCTTCCCTCATTGCTAAACGATGTCCCAGGCGTGCAGCACGCTCTGTACGCCGACGACATCACGCTATGGGCAACTCAGGGTTCCCTTGGTAGCATCGAGACATGCCTGCAACATGCCGCGTCGATAGTTGACAGCTACGCCCGCGGCTGCGGTCTCGAATGCTCACCCACCAAATCGGAATACGTGCATCTTCGCCCCAAACCGAATGACACGACACAAATTGAACTCACCTTGTGTAACAGGGCTATTCCGGAACGCGACGAAATCAGAGTCCTGGGACTCTTCATACACAAACACCGCAAAATTGACACCACTCTGCGCAAACTACGCACTGTGGGGGATCAGGTGGGCCGCATGATCCGCCGGGTTTCGAACAAGCGAGGAGGCCTCAAGAGCCGTGCTGCTCTGCGCCTCGCCAACGCTTTCGTGACCAGCCGGATCCTCTATTCGACACCTTACCTGCGTCTGCGTAAATGCGACGAGAATACAGTAGACTGTATACTCCGCAAAATTTACAAACGTGCCCTAGACCTCCCCATCTCAACGTCGAACCAACGTCTCGCAGACCTGGGCATGACAAACACGTACGGGGAACTTAAAGAGGCTCATCTCAAAAACCAGTACCTGCGCCTTAGTAGGTCTCAGGATGGGAACAACCTCCTACACCGCCTCCACATTTCCAACACCCACAAGGTGGAAGAGCGTACCGCGGTCCCCGAGGATTGGCGTGGTGCACTGATCATTCCGCCTCTGCCCCAAAACATGACAAATGGGACTCACGATGGGCGGCGTACAGCGCGGGCTACAGCCCTACAGCAACGGTATGGCTCACGCCCGGGAGTCTTCTACACGGACGCATCCGGCCCCCACCACGGCGGGTGGTACACGGCCGCTGTGGTTCACCAAAACGTACCTATTCAAGGGCTCACCTTTCGAGCACCGGACATCACACACGCGGAGGAGGTCGCCATAGCCCTCGCCGCAGCGGACCCCGCATCTCGGATAATTATTACCGATTCGCGGAGGGCGTGCCAAAATCTCACACGGGGTTGCATCAATGATCGCGCCGCCGAAATCCTTAAGCGATGCTATTATCTAGATCGCCCAAATCCACGCACCGTCATCTGGACTCCTGCTCATACGGGGCTAGTTGGAAACGAGGCTGCAGATGCCTCGGCCCGCGCGCTTAATTACCGGGACCCGCCTCGCCCTCCATCGCCTGATGTTCCAGAACCCACTCCGGCTACCTCTTTCAGAGAAATCACCGCTATGTACAAATCGAACAGGCTCCGCATCCCACCCCCAGCATCGGGCCTGCCCAAGAAGGACGAGCGCTGGCTCCTCCGTCTCTATACCAATACAGTATTGTGCCCGGCGATACTCAAACATTTCAATCCGGCATTCTCTGGGGAATGCCCGCACTGTGACCATCCGTTCGCGGATCCTTTCCATATGGTGTGGGCATGCCCCTCAAATCCGGCGGTCCCGCCACTTCCTTCCCCTTCCCTCCCTACCCGAGAGAGCTGGGAGGCTGCCCTGCTCGGTTGCTCGACCCTAGAGGACCAGCGTGCCCTAGTGGCCCGAGCGCGTGCTGCAGCAGAAGCCACAGGGGTCCCGGACTAGGGACTCCTCCTAGATTTTGTAAGGGGCCGGCCCTTAAAGCCGTCCCCAACTCTCTCCTGTCAACTGAATAAAGTTTACTACCTACCTACCTGTGTAACCGTCCATGCGTCCATCCACCCGTCCGTGCGTGCGTCAGTTCGTGCGTCCGTCCCGCGTTCTTCCATGCATCCGCGCCTGCGTCCGTTCATGCGTCCATCCATGCATCTGTCTGTGTGCCCGTTCGTCCATCTATTCAGCACTCCAAGTACCACCATTTCGCATCTTTTCATCATATATTCTCCATATAGAAGCACCGACATCCAGCGGATATTTCAAGGACTAAACGGGAGGTGGCACATGCACACTTTCTTACGGCTTGCGCTTCGAATTTACTTCCCACCTTTAACCACCTCGAGTTAATGGTATATACTAGTTCACTGTATTCATGGCTATGCGGCCCAACGCTCGCTAAACCTTTCTAAAACCAAGGAGGTCACACCCAGCGAGTATAACGTAGCAACCCTTTCTTGTCAGATCGTGCTCAATGTACATGCCAATAGCTGCTAATGGTGATCGCAGCGTGCGCGTTACCTAAAGGCCGAATGCTTCTGTCTCTCATTTCCCCTTAGCAGCCATCAACATGTGCATTGAGCACTATCTTTTATTGTTCAACAACGCACAGAAGAAATCTCTCACCGGAACCACCTTGAAGGTCAAAATCATATGGACCGCTATTTCGGGTATGTGCCACTGGTGGTTACGTACTACGAGGGACGCACAAGCCACGCCATAAGGAGCTTCGCCCCTAAAAGGGGAGGGGACACACGTGGTGGTGGTGGTAGTGGTTAGAAGATGAGAAAAGGCACCTAATTTCTGCAACCCGGTCGGGAGCACGGCGCAGTGCCTAACGCACGTGCGCATGTGGATGTTAACATCGCTACGAGCGATGCCTAGAAGAGAGAGAGGGGGGCGTGCGCGAGCAGGTGGTAAGAGAGAAATGGAGAGAGTAACGCGCAACTCTTGAAGATAGGGAAGGAGGAGAGCTGCGCATGCGTAGTGTGAGTGCACACACACAGCCGAGGCCGCGGGACATAAGTCCGAGCAAGAGATGCTTGGCATCTAAAAATATGACGGTACTCGTTGCCTTTAAAGGGCCCCTAAACCTCCTCCGACGTTTTCCCGAACATTTAAAGTGAACTAGCGCATCGCGTGCAGAATGCCGTCGCGATCAAGGATGCCACACGCCCCAGCGCTACAGGTAGCGGGCGTGCCACAATTTCAAAAAAAAAAAAACAACAATAGCTTCTCTTTTCCGGTCCCCGCCACTCCTGCCACTGACATGTGTGACATCACCAGTGAAACTCGATGACGTTACCACTTTCGATGCTTGCGATTGGCCGAACGACAACCAACCACTTCCAGTCACTCTGCAAACAGCTGTTCGCGCGCACCTTGCTATTCTTGGTCGTGTTGCCGCTTGCGAATCGACGTATGCGGCTCGTAACGCAACCGCCACGTCGCTAGCGCAGGGGCACGGGCCGACAGGACAGCAACAGCGATTAGTCCACGATCACTGCACCCAGATGACACACACGACACAGTTGACGGCGAGCTGGTGCGTCGGAGTGGCGGATGGCGGCAACCGGAAGTAGACGCTGTTTCGAACAGCGCGTCAGCGGTGACGTATGCCACGCGAGAGGAGGAGGGACACTTAGCTGACTCAGCGAGGAGGGGCCAAGCAGTTTTGGGAAAGGGTAGCGTAGTAAAGAGAGAAAGAAGCGATCGTCGCGTTTCGATCCTTTAACGCGTGTAACTACGCTATTACGGCGCCGTTTCGAAAAATTCTCACGACCACGTGTTCGTTGTAAACTCGAGCACAACTTCCTCACCTCAACTAAATTTCGACCACTGGGTGGTTTAGGGGCCCTTTGAGAACCCGCATAGACTTGCACTGACATCAGAGACTGAAAAACGTCTGCGATGCAATTTTTTTAGATACAGTTTAGTAACAGTATATTCAAGAGAAGCCAAGAAGAGTTCGCACGGCAATTTTAGAACACATTCATGTTAGTGAAGTGACAGCAATATCGATTATAAAAAAGAGCAGCTAATGAGGATTTAACGCCGGCTTAACGTCTGGTGATTATCGTTTAGGCACGTCGTTACGAGCGCTCTTAAACCGAGCCTGTTAACTAGGCACGCGAAGCATTTGTGCAGAATAGAAAAGTTAGTGTTGCGAGAACCCTGGAAGCAATAATGCTATAAGTATACGCATTCTTAACTAGAGCAACCATAAAAACTTTTGGCTACAGGCTGGCTAATGCTTCACTGCGGCTTGGCTAATCTCCTTTCTGAAATGGTAAGAGCAAACTAAAGTTAAGAGCGTGGCACAGCACCCACGTTAAGATAGGCAAATCGCTCGTTACCCAGGTTCGTTAGTGGATGAAGTTCTGGCACAGAGCGCTTACGTAAAGCAAATGCGCTTGACACCAAAGGCCATAAAAATGTCTGGGGTAAGACATGCCAGAACAACGATATGATTACGATGCAAGCCGTCGCGGTGAGATCCGGTAAATTCGCAGGACCTTACCCAGCCAGAACTACTGTTTTCTGCGGCATGTTTGCGTTAATGGCGTTTTGGCTAACAAGATAATCGCTATTCTTTTTTGTAAAGACCTACATAGTTGTGCCAAACATGAAACCAAACAACCGATACCCTAAAATGCGATTCTCTGTAAAATTTTAGCAAGAACCGATCAGTGCTGCGCGCAAACTTCAGAATCAAAAGCGAAATACGGGAGTCTTTGCACTACTGCACACGACCGAAACGCAGACATTCATTGCTACTGGTATTTTTATTGCACTGGTGAAAATATTTTTCGCGAGGCCTTACGCGTGTTCCTTCGTGGCAGCCGTCCCGAGCGGACGGATGCGGCCTTCACCGTTTGGTCTGTAGATGACCGTATGCGTACACACTCGGCACACGTTAGTTCAAATCTTACCACTTTTATTTTTATTAATTATTATTTCTAGATTCGAATTCCTTCTTTTTTTGCTTATTGAAATGACGCCGAGCCACATGATCCCTACACAAGGTCCCTCTATAGCAAGAATCAGGAGCAGACACGTTGGTCGTTACTCAAGCAATGCTAGGCTCCGCACGTACTTCACCGTTGATGCTCTTCTATTTCTTTATTACCCTACTATTTTTCCTGAAAAGCTCGGCCATGCTAATGATTATTCCCGAAGTTTTACGTCCCTAAACAAACGAAAAGATTGCGAGGCACGCCCAAGTGGAGAGCTCCAGAGATTTCGGCAATCTGTTATGCATTATAGCGCGCCCTCAGTCCTGACGTCACACAATACACGGATATACAACATTTCGCCTCCATCTAAATGCGAACGGGCCGCGACCGGAATTGAACCCGCTACCTCCCAAGGCTAGCAGCTGAGCACCGCGGCAGTCAGCAGCCAAGCACCACTGTACCACCCCGGCCGACACTGAGCCATGAGCATTGGCGGAAAGCGGCACCTTGATTTTTCTAGCAATAAGCACTCTACCTCCCGCTTCAAACAACAGTAGACATGGCAGATTATCCTCATCACATTCAATCCGCCCCTTTCCCTTGGTCTAGTATTCGGTAGAGTGTCCCGAAAAAGGCGTAATGCGCGCTCTAAAAAAACTACCATCGTTCCTGATGCATCCTTCTCAGTCGACCCGAAGACGTAAGCCATACTTATCTCTTCAGTCAATGTACTGACTCTCCGTGGACCTCCTCAGAAAGCATTCTGCATCTTGCATTGGTTTTATACACTTCCTCCGAGATCAGTGGCATTACGGGCTTCCTGCACGTCACCTGGTTTCGCACTGACTATGTGATAGGCCCACATTTCACGAAACAATGACGTCACGAAGACTTGATTAGATTCTTTTGTTATTTTTTCCCGCATCACTCTTCTTGATGCCGATAACGGTCACTCACCGCGTTTTATGAAGCATTTAAAGATTTCGCCCTCACGCACGTGTATCATTTGCCCTTGAGGAAGAAGATTGATAACGATGATACGTGGTGTTTAACGTTCCAAAGACACCATATGATCATGACAGACGCCGTAGTGGAGAGCTCCGGGAATTCCGACCACCTGGGGTTCTTTGATGAGCACCCAAATCCGAGGACACGGGCCTACAGCCTTTACGCCTCTATCAGAAATGCACCCGCTGCAACCAGGATTCGATCCCGCGACCTGCGGGTGAGCAGCCAAGTACCTTAGCCACTAGACCACTGCGGCGGGGCTTGAGGAAGAAGGGGTACTTACCGTAGATGCGCTCGTCGTTGTCATCGTCGGAGGAAGAGCCGGAGTCGTCCGATCCTCGCTGCTGCCGGCCTCCTCCGCGGCCGCCAGTGCGCGCCCGCTTCTTGCGCAGCTCCACGCGGTTGCAAACGAGGCCTATCTCGAGGAGCTTGTCCACGACGCGGTGTCGAGGTCGCTTGACGCTCAGGTGCTCCATGATCTGGCCCATGATGTCTGCAGGGACAAAGAAGAAGCGGCGTGTACCGATATAGAGCTGCAGCATAGGGCCTACGCGATCGCGGTTAGAATGCAAAAAGGCTCACCTGTCGACTCCCGGTACTTCTCGAAGAGCTCTCGAAGTTCTACAACATCTTCACCATTCCAAGGAGCGTTTGCCCTTAAACAAAAAAAAAGTAAAATTGTGACCAATATCCCTGAGCGCAACTGTCATGAAAAAAAATTGCAGCGCGCATCATGATTAACTAACATTGAGCAACAGTTAGCAAACGATACTCCGAGTCTGTAAACTTTAGCGAGTCCTTTTTTTTTTCTTAAAAAGCATGCTACGTTAGATCTGGCTCTTATGCTTTCTCGCACCAATATTGGCCCAGAATATGGAGCTTTGTTTTGTAAAAGATGAAAAAAAAATGCTCTGCAAGCACCAGCTTACCTACCATACCACTTTCTCTCTCACACACACAAACATACGCGAACACACACACGCACGCACACACATGCACACACACGCACACATGCAAAAACACATACAGACTCACACAAACACCAGCTATGAGGGGTTATGTTGCTCTGTACAGTAATGCATATTAGAGCCAGATCAAAGTCAACAAAAAGAGAATGCACACAAAAAGAGAGACAAAGGTTTACGGAAAATGCTATAACATTATGGCATTATCACCGAATCAGCAAGTCAAGCTTACTAAAAGGCATCAGCTCGAGTGCATCTAGAATACTCAAATACGCATACAAATGTTCGCGTGAGATAATCGCCGGTCTAATGATTCATCCGAAATAAGTTACCTATGAGAAGCCAACGCGAAATTCTATCAATAGTGTAAGTGAAATTTCAATTATGGGCTTCAGAACACTTTTCCCAAAAAAATCAAATAAACTTAGCAAAAAATGCAATAAACAAAACTCGGCGGTCACTGCAAGTCGACGCACTGACCGGAGATAATCATTGCAAAGAAGTATCGGAAGGTACGGCTCACGCGCCTGAGTAGGGTTAGTTCCCGCAACGCACTCGCGGTTGCATCAAAAGGTATTCGTATCGGAATGACCGCAGGCGGCGCGAACAATGCCGCAGTCGTTTCGTAACGCAAGCGAAACGGTTGATTTGTCGACGTGGTGTGAGGGTGCGCCTACTCGACAGGCATCGTGTCTACTGGTCCGAGCAGCGGCCGTGAGGGCAGGCGTTCATATCCAAGCCACAATGCAATACGGCAACGCGAAATGACAAGTCCGCTCGACAAAACGCAAAATTGCCGTATAAGAAGCGGCTGATAGCCGAACTATAGCTCACCATCGAGAGAGCATCAGCTATTGGAAAACGGCGCATAAAATTACGCATGTCACAGGCGCACTTTGGAAAGCCTCATTCGCTCTCGCGCTGGAATTTTCGCATAGAAGTGCCGCCACCTAAATCTGCAAGTTGAACTACCTTCACGTGAAAAAATATAACATAAATAATGGTTTGCGTCATCGTTTCTTTTTTCCTTACTCCACGTCTGCCATTGCGTCGATCTCTTCCATCATGGCCTACCAATAAGCCTAAATGTTCGTGTTTAGACCGCTAAGAGAACTGCGAAGCGTCGTGGGCTGATAATAATAAAATCTTGGGTTTGACGTCCTAAAACAACGACACGATTGCGAGGGCTCCGGGAATTTCGATCATGCGGTGTTTTGTAAAGCGCACTTATATCGCACAATACTCGGACTTCTACCATGACGTCTTAATTAAAATGCGACCGCCACGGCTGGGATCGAGCGTGCGACCTTCGAGTTGCAACCGAACACCACAGGCACATCTCCACTGCAGCGGACCATCGCGGGGTGAAAAACAGAAGGGGAAGGAGTGGTCCGTTTGACTTTAGAGATGAAAGTCCGCATAGAACCAAGCTCACAGATGCGTGGCAACATGAATGGACATCAGAGGAGCTCCATCGCGTGTGACAGCAGATCCTACCGTACGAAACAATCGCATCAAAAGTGGATCCATATGACGAATCGGCCACGCTTTGCAAGTCTCGCATCAGAAGTCGCTCTTTGCGGGAGGAGAGACAACTCACTTTGCTTTCTTCGTGAAGGCCTTGACGTTGTCTACGAGGCCCAAGTGCTTCAGCTGCAAGAGCACGCTGCGTCGTGTCCTCGAGTCGTCGATCATGTGCTCCAGTATGAGATCGACAACGTCCTTGTCTGCAAGGAACACCAAAAGAAGGAGTAAGTGGGTTGAAATTACAGAACTACGTCATAACGCGTATCTTATCTCTGGCAGAGTGTAAATTATAACAAAGTAGAGAAATGCGTATACGCAACATCTGAAAAGTCATAGGTCTGTCTATTTTCGGGCTGCACTCTTATTGAGGTACCGTTTGATGTGCTAGATATAGCCTTTTAAAAAACTGGACATTTTTCGTCTCATTTCCCGGTGTCGGCCAGCTTTTAATTAAGAGTGTAACCCATGACCTCTCAATGCATATGCCGCGCGTGTTTATTTTGATGTATTCGGGCTCCAGCCGAAAAGACTTAACAACATTCGGTGCGGATCCCACCGGTGTTTGAGAAGCTTCGCGATTATTGCAGATCATAAGGTTGCGCGCAGGACATGAATAATCTAAGTTTATTTCAGAGCTCGCGCGAGCGCCAGAGATAATGCTGTACGTTTAAGTGACAACCACACAAAACACGATGCATTCCGCCAACGATGAGATTAGCGACAGCAGACGACTTGTTCCCCGCTATCAGTGTACAGAGTCGATCACATGTAACTTGCATTTTTATTGTTCGGGCACAGCTTGGCACAAATACAAAGCTCAGTCTTCAACAAGCCAACTGATGCCTTGTCCACCCCACTACCCCGTAATATTATCAAAGTCATTTCGTTAGTTGGTAACGGTGGTGGTCATGGGGGAGATAACGTCCCAAAAGCACAGTATGATCACGAGGGACGCCTTTACTTCCTTTCGAGCTGCTTGCACCGAAGTTAGAAATATTTAGTTGTACGTCCGCAATAGCCGTACGGACGCAGCCTGCAAGCCATTTCCAGTGGGAGGCTGCGTTCTTGTGGCTGCTGCGGACGCACAACTAAATATATATATTAATTGCAACACAACAATCAGGTGGACAGATAAAAATAAAAAAATGGACGCATTTCCACGAAGTGTATTATGACGAGTGGGCGGAGCGGAGACGATCGTGCTTACCGTAGTAAAACACCCGAGACATTGGCAATTCATGCATGCAAATGAGTGACAACGCGTGTGCACGGTACATACGACGAGTTTTTGCCGTTGAGCCGCCATTTTCGGCGCCTTCAACTAAAGCGTATAGCACCTTGCTGTAGGCGTAGGCTTTGAGCCGCCGCATACCACGCTCTCGCCTCTTGAGTGGCAGCTTGTTGTCGGCGTTGCCGCTTTGCCTTTCGCGAGCGCGAGCACCCCCACAATTGTTTTTATTCATGGCAGAAAGGGAATGTGTGTTCTGGAATGCACTTATTCTTTATCGTAAACATCGTCGTCGTCATGACGTAAGGTCGGTAAACTCGCATGTTCTGTGCCATGATGGCAGCGTCATCGTCATCGGGTACCTTTGATGTGCTAACGCGCTTAATCTTCATCGACATCGTCATGGCGTGTAGGGGGTACATTGCATGTGCTGTGCTGGGCAACGGAAAATGCTAGACCCTGGCGACAATGTACTTCTGTGGACTCCTGCGCGAACGCCTGGCTTATGCGAAAAGTTTGAGTCACGCTATCTTGGCCCTTACAAAGTTATCGAACAGACCTCACCGGTGAACTACCGTGTCACACCTGTTCATGTTCCCACTGACCAACGCTGCCGCGGGACAGAGATTGTGCATGTTTCGCGTCTCAAGCCCTATTGTATGCGTTCCACAGCGTAATTCGCGGCCAGGCTGGCCGCTTCCGTCGACGGGGGAAATTAGTGTGAGAATTCATTGTACGTCATCTTCCTCATCTATCAATTATCATCATCAGTCTTCGGCACGTTCCTCTTCATGATCGGCGCCATTTTGCTGTTGCTTCAATAAAGCGTCAGCTGCACCGTTGTATTTTCAAGAAGTACATTTTCATGAGTCGAGCAAGAAGATCGGCTTCCTCCAGATCCTTTGAAGGCTTCCTCCAGGTCCTTTGGAGATTCTCTGCGCTCCCGTGTCGACGCCCGCATCTGGAACCACGACCGTTCCTGCAGTAGCTGGTGCCGCGCTCAACCTACTGGGGTGCTCTTGGCTGAGGATTGAGTGGTTTTAAATTTCTGTCTTAGAGTCCGACTCTAGTTTGTTTCTGAGTCTAACCATATCTCTAGTGCTCATGTCGACTACTTCTCCTGGCCAGGCGCGATCCGCCTGGTCAGCGTCCTTGCCATCTAATGAATTACCACTAGACTCCTTTTTCCGCAGTGGTATCGACAGCATTCCCGGTGCACTGGTACCTACAAATGGAGGCTTCATCAGACTTTCAAACCCTCAGGTGGTTCAAAAGGAACTCAAGACAACTTCAAATCATTTCCAGACCATCACAGATGTGCGCCCATTTGGGCGAGGAGGCATCGTGTGTAGGTCGCCCGATCAGACCTGCGTGCAGGATCTTCTCAAATGCACCTCCTTTGCTGCTACCCCGGTGAGTGCTTTTATTCCGCCTCACCTTGCATGTACCAAAGGCCTTGTACGGGGAGTCGACTCCAAGCTGAGTCGAGCTGAGACCCTAGACAGGCTCTCTGGAGCAGGCGTAATTTCAATTTACCGGTGTAATCGCCTAGTCGACAACCAGAGGGTACCAACCGAATCTGTTATCGCGACATTTGTGGGCACAAAATGCCCATCAGAAATAAAATTATGGCCACTGATTTTCCGAGTAGAACCCCTCGCTTCTCGTCCGATTCAGTGCAAGAACTGCTGGAGATTCGGCCACAGTGCGGGAGGATGTAAATCTAACGTTCGTTGTCGCACCTGTGGAGAGAGTCATCCTTCAAGCAATTGTACTGCAACAGTGGAAAAGTGTTGTCTCTGTGGGGGCAGTCACTGCGCCGACAACTCTGACTGTTCCGCTCGTTCCCGGGAGGTTCAAATCCTGGAAGTTATTGACCGCCGCCGCTGTTCACGAAGGGAAGCCATTGACATAGTTAGAGACAGAGCTTTTGGATACTCTGGTATAACAGCGCGCTGCGCTTCCAGTATGGACTCAACCCTATCGCAGGCTATTGAAACTGCTGTGGAAAAGGCAGTGAGTAAGGCAATGGATAAACTAATATCTAACCTTTCCGACTGTTTAGTGCAAATTCTTTCAAGCCAGATTGGACAAACAGTACAGACTGGTACAGAACCTGCAGTATTACACATTACTAGTGACGCCACACAGCTACGCAATGTAGTGATGGACGAACTTTCTGCATCTGCAGGCAAGGCTAAGCAGCCAGGAACACAGGTGCACTTGGACCGACATTCGCCTCGGCCGAGTACAAGTACTGATACAGATATGGAACTCGATATACGAACTAATAAACGTACCAGATCCCCTATCTTCACCGATCTCAAGTCCAAATCTAAACGGAATGAATCAGCTATTTCGCGTGAAGATGCTAACAAGGGCGCGACATGCGCCTCTGCGGTGCGCTCAACACCATAGGTCAGTTGAGGGTACTGCAGTGGAACTGCCGTTCTATATTCTCAGCCTCAACCGACTTACATTACTTTTGCAATAATTTTAATCTTGATATTATAATTCTCCAAGAAACTTGGCTTACACCAGATAAAAATTTCCATCTTGCAGGTTTTCGTTCTTTTCGATTAGATCGCCCATCACGTGGTGGTGGTTTAATGATCCTTGTATCAAGTAAATTATGCCATAAAGCGAAAATTTCTTTCAGAATGTTAGACTTCGACTGCGAATTATTAGCATTAGACTTGTGTCTCCCCGGATACCACCCTTTTTCAATCGTAAATTGCTACTTCCCCTCCGGTGTGCAAAGCACGCGTTATCTTGACAGCGTTTTGGTAGCATGTAGAAAGGAAATTGTACTCACAGGAGACTTTAATTCACACCATTTGTCTTGGGGTATAAGGACAGATTCTTGTGGTAGGCGACTGTGGGAATGGACTATTGATCACAACCTCTCCTGTCTGAATAAAGGTCATGTAACATTTGTCCGAGGACAAACTAGCTCAGTATTGGATTTAACGTTTTGCTCCAATGCAATCAAGATTTTGTCATGGGCTGTTCTGGATTCGGCAACTAACAGTGACCATCTTCCTGTAGTTTTTGACATTATTTGTCCAACAATAACTTTAGATCAGCCAAAACTCACATACATCAACCAAAGCAAATTTCAAGCCTGCCTCCGTTCTGCCATTTCCAAGCTTGGAAATGCCAGTACTAAGGAGATTGCATCTACGATAGGTTCAATGCTGGAGGGATCTAGAAAAAATTCTGAATTTTCTATTCCATCTAATAAACGATCCTCCTCTCGTTGGTGGAACGATGAGTGTACGCGCGATTATAGAAGACGAAAACCCGCTTGGAAAAAGCTTCTTCTTAATCAGAGCCCAACAAACTGGAAAGACTATCAATTCCTTGCTGGCGTATTTAAGCGTACAGTGAACCGCGCGAAAGAAGAATACGAGAGTAGACATTTTGATTATCTTTCTAAATCAAAGAATAAGCGTGCTTTGTTCGCTTATCTTCGGACAAGAAAAGTACTACCAGCACCTTTAACGTTGCAGTCATGTGTCTTGACGCCGGTAGAAATGAACACTTCTCTAGAAGACATAGCGCAAGGTTTAGAACGCCGCTTCACTGCGAATTTTTCGGCTATTCAGTCCGTTCTGGTAAACTTGCATGAATTTCCAGAAGTTTCTTTAGCTGAATTGAATCAGACAGTATTATGCTTACCGAGGACGGCTCCCGGACCAGATGGGATTACGAACTCTATGTTGAAATGTTTACTCCAGGAATCGCCTAATCTTTTGCTAGATCTAGTGAATTACTCTTTGGGGAATGCATGGATACCTCCAGAATGGAAACTTGCCAAAATTGTATTGTTGCTAAAAAATGAAAATGATGCATACACGTTGGATAACATAAGGCCGATCGCACTGACATCAAACTTAGTGAAATTGGTTGAGAGAATCATCAATATACGAATTAATGAACTTATTACCATGAGGTCTATTCTAAGTCCCTGTCAAATTGGGTTCAGGGCTGGTTGTTCAATTTGGGATGCCCACGTTGACTTAGAAAGTAGGCTTCAATTAGCTCGGCTACATAAAAAATATGCTGCTTTAGTTACCTTAGACATCGCTAAAGCATATGATACCGTGGAGCACTGTATTTTGATAGATCGATTAGAATACCTTGATTTTCCATCATACATAGTAGCGTGGGTTCACAATTTTCTCGCAGACAGGAAATTTTACTGTTTTAAAGATGGGTTTTCATCATCTACTCATACCCAAACGAGGGGAGTACCGCAAGGCTCGGTGCTTTCCCCGGTGCTATTTAATTTACTAATGAGCACCATCCCACGTAAACAGGATATAACAACTTATGTTTATGCAGACGATATCGCATTTTTTGCAATGGCAGATAACATTCAGACCTTATATGAACGGCTGCAGACTTACCTTAATATATTGGAGAGCTGGCTCGATGGCAACAGCTTTTTACTTAATCCAAGTAAATGTGCCCTCCTTGTTTTCCCGCTGCAATACCCTGTGAACATCTCTCTGTCTTACCATCATGAGGATATACCACAGGTGGAATCTGTTAAATACCTTGGAGTAATTTATCACACATCGCTCAACTGGCGATCTCATATCGAATATATCGCCAGAAAAGGTGTGCGGGCCATTGGCATATTACGTAGGCTAAGTAACTACTGCATAGGTATGAGAAGAGACACATTATTAATGATATATCGCATGTATGTTCGTCCCATTTTGGAATTTGGTTGTGTGCTTTTCTCTGGAGTTCCAGCTTACAAGTTGCGGCCTCTAATTCTTCTGGAAAGAGAAGCTTTACGCTTATGCCTTGGCCTTCCCAAAACAGTCGCCAACAATGTGTTATATCTCGAATCGAGGGTCCCTCCGCTTTCTTGTCGAATTCGCCTTCTTACTGTTCAGACACTCTTAAGAATTTATGAATCACCATTACGACATTCAGAAACAGCCTTTATTTCCACCCCGGAATCATTTTTTGCTGCCAGATGGCCGCGATTTCACACGCCACAAATTATATTTGTGCAAAATTTACTGGAGCCTCTAAACGTACGTATATGCGACATCATGCCGAGTCGTTATAATTCAGCCCCGGTAGAAATTCAATTCGACGACATTTTTCCTAATAATGCCAAATTACTTCCCCATAATATTTTGGATGGTTTACTCCAAGATCACCTGCGCCGTATTACAACGAACGTTATTATTGCTACAGACGCATCGCAATACGACGAAAAGTCAGGGGTTGGTATTTTCAGTCCTATTTTAAATTGGATTTATTCCCTTCGACTACCCGATTTCATACCCGTTTTTGTGGCTGAGTTTCTGGCAGTAGTGCTCGCCTTACGCAAGTTAGATACAGCAATTACATCAGCTGTCATAATAACAGATTCCCTATCTCTTTGTGCGGCACTTTCTGTTGGTGCTGATAATCACGTAACAAAGGCGTTCCGTGCATTAGTACCTGCGCATTTAAGAAAAGTGCGATTAGTTTGGGTGCCTGGACATAAAGGTTTGTTTCTTAATGAAATAGCAGATTCCTTAGCTAAGTCGTCAATCAGCGAACCAATTCTACCGCTCTGTTTATCATCCGCTTATGTGACTGCTGCTCGATTCCGCAGACGTACGCTTATGCAAGTCTTTAAAAGTTCAGCACTAACAAACTCTACAGAATATCGCCATTTATTATATCCCTGGCGAAGAGACTTTTGCCGCACTCGAAAACAAGAAGTAGCTATCACAAGGCTGCGTTGCCGGGTACCAAATCTAAACTTCTATAAACACCGGTCTGCTCAGGCACCTTCGCCACTGTGTGCATTCTGTGATGAACTGGAAACAATAGACCATTTCTTTTTGACCTGCAGGCGGTTTAATACATTACGAAAAACCCTATTAGAAATACCTTTGCGTGGCATTGGTATGGACTTATCTCTGCCTTTCATTCTGTCTTTTGGAGCTTCCATTTCTGGTTTCTGTAATGGCACAGTATGCGCGGCCGTCCGGGACTATATAGATGAAACTAATAGGTTGACTAATTAACCAGTTTCCTTATCTTAACATGTTCACCTAATTATATACGTATAAAATCAGACTAATGCTCTATTCTAAGAATAAATTTGTTGATGTAAATATTTCTGTGCATTACATTAAGCACCACACTTGCCTATAGGCTATCGGTAATCTTTCTGTTATACCTCCATCATTCTAAATCTGAACAGTAAATTTTAAAGCCACTCAATTCTTGGCCAATCCCCCACAGTGGGTATGCGCCACTAACGATAGGAGAACAACAACAACAACTAGACCCTGAGGTACTTCGCCCCTAAAAGTTTGCATGTATAACGCGGCAGCAGAAAGCACACGAACGGGTTCATTGGCGGCACATGGTTGACGCATTTGCCCTGCAAAGGGGATCATCAGGCTGCTGTTGATAATAATTATGATGCTGTTGCATTGAGCTTATAGACATTTTAAGACGCCTTCATGCATCATGACAGCTCCTCCGCGAAACAAAAAAAAAAACAAGAACTAACTCAATAGGCTGCTACTCAAACGTATTATTATAAACTGATTTATCTGATGAAAATTGTGCGATGCTTCTCAAGTTCGTATTCCCCATTTAGTCAATCATGATAACAGAACTGCAAGCGACAGTTGAAAGCGAAGCGGTGGGAGAAAAGAAACAACATCAATGTATGGACTTGGGAAAATTGTAAGAAATGACCCAAAAGGAGCCCAAACTTTCCTGTGAGCTTCGGTCGCAGCGGCCAGCTCTTTCTCTACACAAGAGTTTGTAAAGGAGCATCGGAAAAGCATTAATCGGCTCTAACGGCAGCCTCAGGGCCTCAGATGTGCCATGAGCGACGACAGGGACCGATGGCTGCTCTCATAAAATACAACCTCCAAGACAAACGAGACAAAGTAAGAACAATAAGCAAAAAGAAAAAAAAAAGGAATGAAGAGAACCAGTGTTGTGACGAGGAAAGAAAAAAAAACAGCGAACAACGGTAAAAGTAAGCTTGAGCATCAAATCACTTCAGCAGGCATAGATAGCAAATACGCTTGCAAGATAAGTTCCGATACGCAACATCAACACAAGAAAACGTTTCGAAGGAAGACAATTCTTTTTCCGACTTTTAACTAGAGACCTACTTCGAAGTACTTACGCGTCCGCCTCGGTGGTGAAGCCGTTTCGGTGCTCGTTTACCCACACTGCACTCGCGGATTCGATCTTGGCCCCGGCGGTCGCGTTGCAATGGGGCCGAAATTCTAGTGGTCCATATATTGTGCGATGTCCGTGCACGTTAATGAACGCCAGATGGTCGAAATTCCCGCAGCCCACCATTAGCTGGGTCGTGCGTGATAATCATATAGTGGTTTTAGCCCATCGCAGCTGCGAGCTCGTGCTATGTAGTCAGTCCGATGTCAACAGCGGAGACATCACACATAGGCACAGAACACGCGGACGAAAAAGACACGGTGCCTTTAGGCACTGCTGAAGATATGACAGGCGAAAGCCTATCCTTTCACGAGACGCTTATTAATATTCTTCGGCATCTTATGTCGATTGCATACTTCCACCCTCCTCTCGGAAACTTCCCGCACCACCTAACGATGTGACGCACTACCTCCAGCATCGGCCTCGCTTTTACCTAGCGACACTGTCATGCAATGACGTCATCTGACGCCTTTTCGTATAGATCTTGATTGATATGTGGGGTTCAACGTCCCAAAACCACCATATGATTATGAGAGACGCCGTAGTGGAGGGCTCCGGGAATTTTGACACCTTGGGTTCTTTAACGTGCGCCCAAATCTGAACACACGGGCCTACAACATTTCCGCCTCCATCGGAAATGCAGCTGCCGCAGCCGGGATTTGAACCCACGACCTGCGGTTTGGTATAGATCTTGTAGCCAGCACTGGAGATTAGGTCTCAGGAGACAGATAAGAGAAAGAATAATAAGAGAAAGAGAGGGGGAAAAAAGAAAGACAAGAATTTTTCTCTGGTCGCCACAAAGCTTAGGAAGACGCTTACGTCGTTCCATTCTGAATCGGAATAAACATGAAAGTGACTCTCGCAATCCCAGCCAGCGCACACGCACAGAAAGAAAAAAAGTAACGCCAAGCGCTACACGAAGTATAGTATAAATCAACAGAGGAACAAAAAGAAAGAAGCGACGCGACTCCACAACAATCGAACCGTGCTGTAGAAACATCGGTGACGCGAAAAGAAAACGCCGCGGATGCTTCATACATAACACCACACTCGCAAGCGCGTCGCTGGAAGCAAAACAGAAATACCGTAATAAAATAAGAAAAGGCACGAGCATTAAAGCCGCCACGCGAAGCGCCTTCGGGCTTAGGTGAGGCACCTTCACGCCTCAGTTCACTCACCTGCCTGAGCAAGCAGCGAGGCGTCGGGCGCGCGCGTGCATTGGCCACACGAGTATTAAGGAAGGCAAGACGATGCTGGTACAAAAACATGACAGAACATCGAAAAAAAGTTTCCAACCGCCTGTCACATGTAACCGGGCGCAGAGGCATGACATGCAGCGCTGATGCGTTTGAAAAGGAATGAAAGTGCTAGGGGCGATAGAAAGCTACGAGTGGCGCGTGCGTCTCGCATTTTTCTTTTCTATACAGCACAGAACGGAATGGGGGCGCCCATGCACCAGCCGTAATGCTTTTCCTTTTCTCCCTAGGAGCCACTTTCCTGGTTTCGCTTGTTTCTTGTCTTTACTCTTCTTCAAGCTAAGAAAAAAAAATCCCGCGCAGCCCATCATAGTTCTTGTATTGTATACACCGGACAAATCGGCACACGCGTTGTGGTAGCGAAGCTGCAGTTGAAGAGAATGAAGCGAGCACGCACCCCGGCAATGAAGATGATGATCATTCCTGGTCGTTCTACCCAACGCCACGAGAACCTCCACCACGGTTCCACTGACGTATTTCCGTCACGGATATGACGTTATAAAATATACGCTAAAATAATTCAAACAAAGAAACGAGAGGTATAAGAGATGGCGCCGATATGACGTTATAAAATATACGCTAAAATAATGCAAACAAAGAAACGAGAGGTATAAGAGATGGCGCGGGTAGTCGAACCAGCGACCTCTCCGTCCGAAGGGCGCTAGCGACACGACCACGAAACAAATGCTGCCACGAATGCAAACGGCAAGCCATTTATTTGCACCATACACCGTTTGGTGGTCCTCAGAGATCCACATCTTCAGCGCGTTTTCATCATCAGTAGAATATGGAGGGAAGTCTACACAGCGCCACGAAAGGCTCAAAGAGCTTCACACTTGAAAATTAGCAAACAAGACACGCGGTGCGGCGTATAGCAAATACCTGTTAGCTATTGTATATTCTGCCTGAATTCTTTCAGGTGTTTCGGGCGGGAGACATACAACACTTCTGCGAGGCTTGTGCGACTTGCATTAGCAAAAAAAAAAGAAAATGCGTGACATCGCTTTGCAAAACGAAGCCGAATCATATGCTGAGGGGAAATAAATGTCCGTTGACGACGGATTTTCACCATAGCCCATGTAGCTGCCACCGGAATTGGACAGGCCCCACTATATAACAACTGCTGCTCCACTAAAAACGATGGCGCGTTCGCCGCGAAGAGTGTATGCCACATAAACTGGAACACCCCTATAAGGCTCTTCCAATTTATGCACGCACTGAGCAATATTTTGCCCCGTGCAGCTCCGATAAAAAAGTCATGAGACAGGAAACGCGGCACTAATACGCGTGCTGCTAGAATGGCTCCTTAAGATCGTGCGCGTAAAAACCTGACCACACGTATACCCACTGCAGCGAGTCAGCGCATGGCTTTTTGACGCGGCGCAGAGCCCTTAACCATTTGGAGAGAGAGGGCGCACAGCTTTGCGTAGTCACGCGCCCTCTCCCTTCATATGGGAGAGGTCTCGGCCCCGCGCCAAAAAGCCACGCGCTGATGCGTTGCAACGGCCATGCGTGTGGTCAAGCTTTAAGGCCAAGCACATGCGGCGAGCCACACATGTCGAGGTATGTCGCCACAAGGAAACGCTGGGTGATTAAATGAAAAACTTTATAAAACTTCCCTAAGTCACTAGGAGGTCGGAATTCAGTTCTGGCGTTGAAGTTGCGCCCGAGTACACAACAAACATACTGACCGCGAGAGTTTTTCAAAACGGTGCGGTAATAGCCGAGTAAGACGCGTTTGATGGTACAAAACGCGCCCTCGCTCGTTTCTCTCTTTCCGGCACTATGTTCCATTTGTCGGCTTCTCTCTCCTCCTAGCCGAGTGTCTCTCCTCACTGTGCGAGGAGGAAGAGAAGAGCAGCAAGCGAGCGCACCTACGCGGGCATACAGGTCAAGGTCAAAACGTTGCACCCCAAAAACTTCCGGTCCCTTCATTCACCAGCTGCTAACGTCGAAACTAAAAGCATGTTTTAAAGTTTTCTTTTTTTCAAGGGAAAGGAAAGTCTTTTATTAGTGTCTCACATAAAGGAATGCGCGTTAAGTTTGAGAGAATCTCTTTTAATTTTTATGTAGCTCAAACGAACATCCATTCGCTATATTTTTCCAAATAATAGAAGAAAAATGAAAAAAAATGAGCTCTTTTTGCCCACCAATGTTATTAAGGCACACCGGTTGACGATACCGGATGTCATCAAGGGCGTGTTTGTAAACAGTGAAAAATGAGTTGACGTAACGGCGAACGCCGAGGGAATCAGGAACGCCGAAAGGCAGGAAGAGGAGACACAGGACAAACAACTTTATTTGGTCCTGAGAGGCAAGGCAGCGGGCCAACTATGTAGGTCCCCACCCAGCCGTTGGCTAGTCCCATGTCGGAACAGAGAGGCCATGCCTCTCCGCTCGTTCACGGGCCCTCTGGACAGCCTGAAGCTGGACGTCTTGTCTGGGGTCTGTGATTGCTGTCGTCCAGTCTTCTTCTGTTTTAAAATCCTGTAACGCAGGGCACTGCCAGAGCATGTGACTCAAAGAGCAAAATTCACCACAATCTGGGCAAAGTGGATCAATATCCGGATGAAGCATGCTCAGAAAGCCCCTAGAGGGGTAAGACCCCGTCTGGAGCATGCGGAGCGTGCTTGCTTGTGATCTGTGGAGCTTATGATGGGGAAAGGGAAAAGTCTGTCGCTCTCCTCTGTAATGAGATGTTATCTCGTGAAAAGTAACGAGAGGATCACTGTGGACGAGCTCTCCCGAACCCACCCGAGAGACCACCCCGTCGCGGCTTGTGAAACCTCGCGCACAGTCGTGGGCTATCTCGTTTGGGTTCAGGTGACCCGGCAGTACGTCTGGTCCCATGTGAGCGGGAAACCAGACTATGTGATGAATAACATCTGAGGGGGGTTTGCTGTGGAGAATTCTGGCTGCCTCTGTGGCTATCAATCCCGATGCGAACGCCCTAACGGCCGCTCGGGAATCGGTGTACACCGTGGTGCGTTTCGTGTCCAGTAATGCCAGCGCTACAGCAGCCTGTTCTGCTACATCGACCAAGGAGGTCTTCACTGAAGCTGCCGAGACAAGTTCTCCCCTGTCATTGACTACTGCCACGGAAAACCCGCTGCCGCCGGCGTGGCGCGCCGCGTCCACAAATGTCTCTGTTCCGGAGAGGTTCTTTATGAAAGCCCTAGCCCTCGCCAACCTACGACCTTTATTGTGTTGGGGATGGATGTTTCGTGGAAGAGGGTCAACAATAAAGGAATTCCTTGTTTGATAATCAAGCTGCGTAGTTTCTCCCTGATTGAAGATAGGACGGAGGCCTGCCGCATCGAGCAGTTTTCTTCCTGTTTTGAAACTCGATAACCGAATTATTTGTGCTGACCTTTGCGCTTCAATTAATTCCGAAGTGGTGTTGTGCACTCCCAACTTCATGAGTTTTTCTGTGCTAGTCGTGATTGGGACGCCGAGCACCTTTTTGACACTTTTGCGCATGAGCGTGTCCAATTTATCCCTTTCCGTTTTGGTCCAATTGAGAGCCGCCACTATGTATATGATATGGCTCATGAGGAAAGCGTGGTGGGCCCTAAGGAGGATATCCTCGCCTATGCCGCCCTTCTTGTTGGACACCCGCATAATTAATCTCAGAATGTTCTCTGTTTTTGTGGTGAGATGGGCTATAGTCTTTGCGTTGCATCCCTTAGAGTCTAATAAAAGCCCCAGAATTTTCATAGAATTGACTCTAGGAATTGTGCGACCATCCTTGGTGCAAACGCTAATGGGCACCTGATCGAGAGGGGTGAGTCCCCTAACACCTCGTCTAGCCTGTCTGTACAGCAGGAGTTCCGACTTTTCCGGCGAAAGCGCCAGTCCCGTACCTTCCAGGAAAGACTCTGTAACGTCCAGAGCCTCCTGTAGAGCTTGTTCAACCGCCGCCTCCGATCCTCCGGGACACCAGATTGTAATGTCGTCAGCATATAAAGCGTGTCCGACATTAGGAACTTTAGAAAGGCTTGCCGACAGCTTGCGCATGGCTATGTTGAATAGAAGGGGGGAGATAACTGCCCCTTGGGGAGTACCCCTTCGTCCGAGTTTGAAAGGCTCCGAGACTGATTGTCCCAGTTTTATTGCCGCCGTCCGACTCTCGAGGAAAGATTCAACGAAGGAGAAGAATTTAACTCCCAGGTTCAAAGCCGGTATCTCCTTAAGAATATAGTCGTGTTTGACAGTATCGAATGCTTTAGTGAGGTCCAGTGCGAGGACCCCTTTTACATCTTTGCTTGGAAAGTCAATTATTTGTGTTTTGAGGAAGGAAGAGGAGAAGATATTTTTTCTTGAAATTTGTGGGGGCACCCGTGGCCCTTAGCGCTGCCGCGTTGGGTAGAATAGGTGACCAGTAAAAGAGCGAGGGATTGTGAAATGCGCCATCTGCTGCCAACTTCCGGTTCGAGAAGACTAGACGACGGCGAACCGCTCCGCCGCAAGTCTTAGATTATTCCGGATTCGCGTGCGCGGTCGCCCGTTTATTTTCATCCTGATAAACCATGGTCGGTTGTTCAGCCGTTGGCTGTTCCAACTCGAGCGTGAAAGGCAAAAGTAGGTATCGATACCCATGAAATGAAGAAATTAAAATGAAGTGGACCGCGACTGTGAAGAGAGCCACAGCGACAGGTAGCCTTTGAGTACGGAACGTTGAAGTCAGACTGTGCGAAAACCATTTTATCACAGGTACGTGTCTATTCCGCACTAATAAAAAGTTCACGCATGAATTTGCTGCGAATATTATATCGAGAAATGAATTGTCGTGCAGGCGCGACTAGCAAAGGTATCATGGGAACGCGCCGGCGAGATCTACCTGCCATAAGATGAACACCGGCCATTGGAATCACATATATGAGAAAAAAAAAACGAGAAAGACGGGATAAAAACAAGAAATGCGGCGCGCTCGGTTTGCTCCGCTCACTCAGCTGGCGGCGATCGGCTGATCGGCACCGGTCTCCAGAGTTCTCACTGATAACGAGATCCACACGTGGCTCTCCACTATTGCGACTTCCGGTCGCTCGCATGCAACCTCTGCCGGTGTGAACATCAGTCGCTTTTTGGTCCCCAGTCGCGAATGGTCACGCGACCGCTGCTAGTCGCCGGTGTGCACCAGCCTTAAGTTCACAGGAAGTGCTGGCGGAGTCCATTTGCGTGTATCTTGACCAAACTGTGCTCCAGGACTGCACACAAAGGAAGAAGTGCGTAAACAAGCGCAGAATTTTGATTATTCGGCGCCGTCTATGTCTGACTGTATTGTTTATGTGCCGCCGTACCACGCAGCTTGACTAAGAACAGCGTTAAAATACGAATCTGGCTTCGACTGAAAAATCCATCTTATAGCGCGCAGCAGGCAAGAAAAAAAGATACCTTAACGCGCTCATTAAGTGCTACGCTTCATGCCAATCAACCGACGACGATGTCGGCCGAAGCAGCGATTCCAAAATGAACTCGTAGCTTAGTGCTACAATCAACCCCATCCCCTGAGATTTTTAAAATGGTGGTTCTCTATCTGCAGTAACGTATCAAACAATGAAAACTGTCTGCTGTATCGACTGATCAGCTAGCGAAACTGACAGTGCCCCCAAGCAGCATAAAAGCATTGCAGATAATTTTTGCGTGATAAAAAGTTTCCTTACCATTCGTGGCTTTCGTATCCTGTCATCGTCGCAGTCACGGTTAGCAAAAAAAAAAACAAAAGAAAACAGCTTCTAAAGCACTGACATTACACGGAGGGGCGCTTTTTTTTAACGGAGCGATACAAAAATGCGCTGCTAACCCGCGTGGTGCGTCGAACCGAAAGCCATCGCATTCCACAGTTCCCTGCGCTTGCCCATATTACCGGTCACCTATTGATAATGACGGTGTTCTAAACTGGATGCGTGCGTTTGCTTGAAATCTTGAAACAAATAAAAAATGTATTGGAAATTGTTTAGATGCCTTCAAAGGAATATGCGCTAAATTCAAACGGGACTGTCTCTGCTTCTATGAGCCTTTCATCAAAGTTTAGTGTCACCTATCTGCCGTGAGCTACACAGCTTGGCTGGTTACACACCTTCACAGATAGAAACGGCGCAAGCCTGCTAAATGCGTTACGGTCCCCGAAGCAAGGACCGGTTCACGCTAGCGCCAAACATGCCTCGTCATTTGACGTTGGAATGAGTCGAATGAGTCCAAGACTCATTTTCGCGCCGTTTGCTGGAGAGCGACGCAGCCAATCAGCGACGGAGGAGCGACATGGGTAAGCCGAGTGTCGTCTGCTATCGGCTCTCCGCATCATCTGAGTGTGCCGCGGGACACCTCCAGCTTCTTGCTCCGCGGTTTCACGCTATGTCGTACGTGTTGTTCCCAGACTACGCTCCAGCAGTTAATTGAGCGTTTTAGCCCCCCCCCCCCAATATAGAGAAAAAAACGCAGCCTAATTCGAAACAACGCGTCCCAAAGAAGGCGTTCCATCAAGTGGCACCAGCTATCCAGGAATAGTAACAATTAACAAACGTGTAATGTATGCCCTTCTAGATTAGGGAAGGCTTGCTTAAGCCTACAACAACAATTATTTGAGTATGGCTCTCAGAAATGGTGCCGAATCGATTTGAGTACTGTGCTGTCGAAGCTTAAAGACATAAGTGTAAAGCGAATGGAAGCATCAGTTCGGAGCTTACGAGCTACAGAGCGCACGGCGGCCGCTTGATAGTATCTAGGTGGTTGACAACTGCATTCGGAACAGCGGCCATGTTTGTCGGAGGCTCAAGTGCCTCGCCGGCGAAGCTTGCCGTGCACTTGGAACTGCCCTCCTGCGGACGGCGCCTGCCGCCGGTCTACGGCACCGCGCCGTCAGGACAGACTAGCCGCTAGCGTGAACCGGCCCTAAGAGGCAAGCAGCGACCACCACTCGACGCAGATGGGGCCGCCGTGCGTCGACTGCACGTCAGTCTGTGACGCAAGCGCCAACATTACCTTGGGGGCTGCCGCTCTAGGCTCTAGTTTCGTGCGCTCCGAGCCTGTGCCACTGATCAGGCCACAGTTCGGTAAGAAATCGCGTTATCACTTGATATGAAGCTGGCTTCTGGCTTTTACAGAGAGCCGACTTCAATTTGGCCATTATAGCAAGCCCGCAGAACTTACAAGTGAAAATACGACTGACATAACTTAGTTCTATAGGGTCGAATCATCTTGCCACCCACCGCCGCGTGGCTGCAGCGGATAGCGGAACATTGCCTGCGGAACAGCCCTTTTATTTTGAGATGCACATCTTTAAATGCTACTTCACAAGCATTCGTATACATACGGGGCATTGCATGATGGATCCACTTTCTTCAGCTATCGATCTTGTTCCAACAAAAAATTTGCCGTTCTTACGCGCACTCCGTACAGATGTGATTTCGTCTGCATGTATTAATTTCATTTATTTGCATACATGTCTTTGACATTATATGGAGACTTCGTTGTCAGTTGTGACGCATGAAGTCAATAATATTATTAATGATAACAATATCTGGCGTTTAACATCCCTAAAACCACAATATGCTTATGAGAGACGCTATACTAGAGGGCTCCGAAAATTTCATCCGCCTGGGTTTCTTTAACGTGTACTTAAATCTACACTCTAAGCCGAAATTCGGCAAAGTTGGACTAACTGCAGTCGTTAAATCAATGGACGAACGGTTCGTCCAACAGGGACTAAATGTGTGACAATGCGTGTCTTGCGCAACCGCCCGGCAATGAAGGGACCAACGGGGAGGGCAACTGCGCCGCGATCGCCTCCTGTCGATGCTGCACTGCAATGCTCGGCGTGGTCGGCGATCATGAAAACAAGTTAGATAGGCTATACGCCACTGTGAAAGTGAAGCACTATGAAACGAATAGAAGATGTTATGAGAGGAAAGTAGTACAACGCGCTGTCAGTGCACACAGCAAGTGCCCTCGCGTTTCCACCATGCCGGCACGGGCGAGCCGAAGCCAAGTGAAAGTTTCCGCAAACACGGGCAATGCCGAGAACTCGCTTTAATGTGCTGAATAAGTTCGAACTACGGTGGACACTGACAATGCTAATAAAGGTAAGCTGTTCATCAGCGGTCGTGTACCCACACAGTGACCACAAGTTCAAAGCGATATATAGGAAAAGTAGGCTTCGTACGTCATCGGTATCAAGCGGGCAGCCGGTGTGAGTGCATTGCCGGCACAAGCGAAGGAAACGTCGCGTATAAGTTCACGAAAATAGTAGCTCAGGCAAACTTATGTCTTTTTTATCCATGCGACAATCGTTATCAAAAATCCAACGTGTAGGCGATCGCGGATACGACTAATCGTGCGGCCAGTGGTACACAGGTTGTGCCTTACCAGCACGATGAAAGAACCGTGCCTGCGAACGGTCTCGTCGCTGTTAGTATACAGATATCTACATCACTCCGTAAGACACAGCGAACATGGGGCACTTACCTATTGTTCATTTGTGACTATAAAATAACGACGATGAAAATGTCACGCGAGCCGCATGTTGCGATCGCCGGCGGTCGTTTAGCCGTACTCGTCGTAAGCCTAGCGACGCCGTCGGCAAGCCGACTCGGTATGGCATCGGCGGGGCGCCTGCGGCTGCTTCGCCGGCTTTCCCGCTCAAGCGCCGCTGCTATGTTTGCGTTTGCGGACTCGTGCGCCAGCGCTGCGAACGCTGGTTCGGCCGACATGATCGAATACTAGCTGATAATTCGTAGTCTTGGGCTGGAAGCGTGTTGAATATTAGATGGATCCATATTAAAAGATCGGTGCGCATCGGTGCTACGAATTAGTTGATGTAAATTTTCGCGTTGCGGTATCAATGTTTATTGTTTTTTTAAGCCGAGTAAAAGTCGCCCACTGGCACTAGATGGGAGGTCAAAATACTGTGCTATATATACCCGAGAGTCTGTTCTCTGTAGTAGAGCGCGGGCAGTCAGTGTTTGTGGTGTTTTACTTTGAAATAATAGTGCGTATGTATGTGTGTGTGTGCGTGCGTGTGTTGCATGAATAACATACTATGATCTTCAGTGCTGATTAAATTGGAATAAACATAAAATATACTGCACAAACGCAGTGTCGCTATTTTTTTTTGCCATTGGTCCAGATGGTTCAACTGTTAGTCCCGCTGGAGCATTCTACTGAGGCCAACATTTAAACCAAGTGGAGTAAGTGCTTGGGGTAACAGTTGAGCCCTTGCAGTTACTCCCGCAGTTAGTCCAAAATTGGTTCAAAATCTGTGGCAGCGCGTTTAGACCCCTAAAGGACCAATGGCATACCCCACTTTAGTCTTTTTCGGCTTAGAGTGTAGGTACAGGAACCGCAAACGTTTCGGACTCCATCGAAAATGCAGCCGCCGAGGCCGGTTTCGATCCCGCGATCTTATGGTTAGGACGCATGAAGTGTCAAAGCAATGTTTAGGTCTGGTTTAACATCGTTACTCATAAAATTGGCGACTGCTGCACGCTTATGCAACGGGGGCCCACTGGCTGATTGTGCTTCAATGAAAGAGCCCCTTTTCAGCCATCATTCATGTTGTTAACTAGCGATTGTATACATGGAACTTCTACAGCTCAGAACGGGCGTCATGACCGCAGAGAAACACTTCGTGAGTATCAAGGACGAATACCACACCGATATAAAGCGCTAACAGAAATATAAACCAACACGGCAGCCGGAGCACAGTTGTATTTAGAAGGAGTGTTCAACGATTTCGATGATTGATTGATTTGTGGCGTTTAACGTCCCGAAGCCACTATATGATTATGAGAGACGCCGCAGTGGAGAGCTTCAGAAATTTTGACCACCTGGGGTTCTTTACCGTGCACCCAAATCTGACACACGGGCCTACAACATTTCCGCCTCCATCGGAAATGCAGCCACCGCAGCCGGGAATCCATTCCGCGACGTGCGGGTCAGGTGTTCCACGATTTCGAGTACTTCGCACTCAACTATGGGAGAGTATTGAGCCGTCCCTTAATAAGAAGTGCTGACACACCACACCACCTTTAGGGGGCTTATCTGGCATTCTGAAAAATATCTCACCTGGCGTCATCTCCTCCTTGTAACGTTCGTAGAGCACTTTGAGTTCATAGACTTGCTCTTCAGTCCAAGCAACCTTGCTGGGTTTCCTGCAACAAAAAGCGGGCACGAAATCATAGGATAAACACCGAGAAAACTGGTCCATTCCAGTCACACACACATATATATATATATATATATATATATATATATATATATATATATATATATATATATATATATATATATATATATATATATATATATATATATATATATATATATATGTGTGTGTGTGTGTGTGTGTGTGTGTGTGTGTGTGTGTGATGTTTAGCAGATGGAAAAACATGGCTGCTGACTGCCGCCCGGCACCGAAACTCTCGCAAGCCAAGCGCTCTTCATCCTCTTCATCTTTTGGTCCGACCTGTCGCATTACCGTAGCAATAAATATCATAAAATATCATACCTGCTCTCCTCTTAGTCTAGACTTCAAGCTTAGAGAAACCACGTCATCTTCAACGAGAAAGCACTCCACTCATAGCATTTACATACGAATTCGTAATTAAACTGAATTAAGTGTGATTTCTAGCGTTCCGAATCAGCACGGTGGTTTATGAGCGACAAAGCGCAATAAAAAGCTTTCATCATCACCATATTCATCATCATCATCATCAGCCTGACTACGCGCACTGCAGGGTAGAGGCCTCTCCCGTGTTCCGGCAATCAGCCCGAACTTGTGTTTTCCGCTGCCACGTTTTACCTGCGAAATTTTCATTCTCACCTCCCACGAAAAACTTTAGGTTATACTAAATGAACATAACCATATGGCTATGTAGGTTTTTATCATATCGTGGTTTTGGGACGTGAAGCCACACGTATTATTACTACTATGAGGCGTTTTATTGATAGGTTTAGGTGGATAGCATAACGGGACACAACATGCCTCGAAGAACAATTTTCAGCTACTTGATTAACGTGTGTAATCTTACTTTTTTTGCGTCGGAGAAACGGACATGACGTAAGGCAATACAAAATGTGCAAGATTTAGCTGACGTGGCAGATTAAAATGAACGATATTGCTTTAAAGCCAAGACTAGTTGCGTAAGAAACGAATGTCACCCCATTTTTGTACTTTTGAAGCAACCTGGTTACGTATGTACAAAAGGATTTCATTCATGAGCGTAATGAGCCGCCGTTGATCTGATTGTTGATGTCAAGCGCAAGAGAAACAAACACTGAGAGTTTTGAGAGACTATTTGTTCGACTGAGCCACGAATGATAATAAATAAGTGAACTTAGGCAATATTCGCTACACGCGACCCACCATATTCACAACTTCGCTGAGAGAGAGAGAGAGAAATAACTTTATTGGGTTGAAAAAAAGAAGGGGTTTAGGAGCTAGATGGATTGTTGGCTTCTATTTTCACAGTGATAGACGAAATATCCCTTAAGCTTATTTTCATTTCCCCAAATACCCACGATGTTGTATCGCAGATAGGTGTGCGTTTCCACACAACAGCTTTGTCACAACGATCAACGCCAAGTTGCATTTGGTATGCATTACTGGATTGTCCACACAACAGCATTCTCAATATAATCAATGTGCAGTTGCACTGCGCATGCTACGCCTGAAACTCAACAGTCAGGCGATAGTGGCGACGTCGAGGGAAAAAGCGAAGAACTTGGCATCGGGAGTTTCTTAAACCTGCCCTAAAGGATTGCAGTATGCGAGGATTTCTGCTTTTTTTTTTTCACACTGAATCGCCGCACTGCCTACATTGGAAATCGATCTCATGCCACAGTGTTCAGCAGCGCGCAACATTAGAGCCCGTGATCTATATACAGGGCAGATCAAGTACGCGTATATTCCGGTTTCTCCGGCGTCTCCAAGAGCAGCGCCAGCGCAGCGACCCGCGGAGAATGAATGCCGGCACACAGGCCCCGCGGCCTCGAACTATTTCTCCGACTTCGTACATGCAGTCGGACTGGCCCCGCCGAAATAAGCCTCTCCCTGCAGCCGGTCGCTTATGCAAATGCCTTGCCGATGCTTCCGGGCGCCAGCACATCGATTTCAGCGAGCGAGATAAACGGTGCTGCCTCGAGGCATCTTCGGAAAGCTCACACTGCAATCTCGGCTCGCCCTTAGCAGCGGCTTTAATGCATATCAAGTGTGTCGCTCTCGCCTTGGACTACGCTCAATAATCGCATGTCGTACAATGCCTCTTCGGTTATTGTCCACAGAGCAAAAAGGTTGCCAGCGTAGTGCGCAATCCCACTTTTGTAAGAGCGAATGCCCCAGTCGCCTCATATAACGCCAGGATCGACCATCGGTGTCAGCACAAGAAATGCGAAAAATCGTCACGACACCATCACAATGTCACGCACCACCGAAATTCGCGTGACGTCAGGCCACTGATACGCCAAATATGCAACGTCACATAATGACGTCATCACAAGAAGCCGTCGCTTTGTCAAAAGTGAACAGATCACGGCAGGTGCCAAATTAGGCGAGCTGCAGAAGGTTTGCAATTCTTCAAATTCCTTTAAACCGTATGAATAATAGGTCTGCAACAGGAGCCAGTGGTTAAGTCTCCGCATTGTAATGTGCTGCCAGGTATACGCATTGTTGTCTCTCGATATTTTTATCGGTCCGTGTCATACCTGGCAGCGCATTACAAGATGAAGGCAGTACAAAACCACGTCGGATGCAGAAGACTTTCTGTAGGGGGCGGGCGAGGATCGATACAACGACTGAAAGAAGAAAAATAAGAGGATCCCTTTCGCCATTGAGTCGTCTTGAAGTCGCTTTTCGCCATTGAGTGGTTGCATGAAGAACTCTGAGAGTTTCCAACTACGTACACCATCACTAAATGGTAGTACAGATAAGGCTACTTGCTTAGGCGAGGTTGTAGCTATTCAATGTTACGTTATTGCGCGCTGCTTAAAAGACGAATAGGAGATGAAGACTTAGGAGATGAAGAACAAGGCGAACACAATCGCAGGTAGTACAAAGCAACGTGGTTTAAATGGCTGATAAAAGGCCGACAGAAGCATTTTTTTATATCCCCACTGCTTTAGGTTTGGCGTTTGGCCACAAATAAGGCTAACAAACACGGGGAGCAAGGATAGTTCAACTTGTTGCATTACAATTCCACCCACTAACACCAACGCCTGTGACGTCGCAGATATTATGTATCCAACTACGGTAGCATTCTTCTTTAGCAGGAAACGACACTGGGCCTTTTGTGTATTTTGCAATTTGGTTCACGTTTGAAACGCAATGTAATACCTCCTAACTGCGCACCTTAAATAGAGCTCCGTAGGTACTGTCGACGTTGTCAACTTCCACAAGTCCCACACTAAGCAGGTGCGGGAATTTCTTCACAGCATCACCGTCAGTCATTAGGGAGTTTTAGTGCTGGGTACCCAAGCGGCTTGCGTACCCAGGACGTTGGGGCGGCGGTATTGCGCATGCGCGAAACCCCAAACAGATGCGTTGCAAGATCGCTGGGGCTATGCATCTGCGCGGCCATAAACAACGCTGCCACCACTGGCCACCTAGCGGAGATAAGCTGCCCTGGCGCACATGCTGGCGCATCATGTTACCCGCGACGTCACCCAACTTCACGGCGAGCAAAGCCGAGGCTGGCCAGAGCCACCACTTTTGACTTTCAAGTTTTAAGCGCAAATAATATAGTGGCTAGCCACTACACAAATAGCATGGCAGAAAGGCACCAAATCTCGGACAGCATGAATCAGCCGCCTTGTAAGGTCCAGCTTCGCAGGAATTCATGGTATCTACACTGTGGATACTCTAGCCGTCGAGTTAAAATAAGCCAAAGTGCGAGCACCAATAGCGATTAAATTGTTTCCGCTCGATTAACAAAGCTAGAATGGTCTGGAACATAGAAACTAGCCCCGCCGACCAGCCGAATAGGTGGCGCCATCTAGCGCGGCCATAGTGAACCAGGTAATCACAACATTGTTATTGCAGAAACATTGTTCATTCTACGTCTGGTGCAAAAACCACGCAGCGACGTTATTACAAATGAGTAACCTTTTTATTTATTTTCACCTCAAAAACATTACGCGTAAGCCAGCATGTTCATGACTGGTTGCACGAAGTGTCTCAAGATGTCGACACTATCGTAACAGCAACCTTGTATTTTTCACTTTTTTGCGATAAAAAAGTCTCGTGATTTTGCCGCAACGGAGATTCATTCCTCTGTAAGTTAAATGCAGTTTAAATGCAGTTAGCATCACCATTTATGATTCGCGGCAACGTAAAGGCATACATGTTTGCAAATGATGAGATCAAAACCTTGGAAGAGGCACGTTCCGGTAGGACGGTAAACGCAAACTGGTATCCGGTAACACGTTAACGTAAAGAAGTATACGTACAAGCTAAAAGTTACACAGAGTTACACGTTACACCATTGCTCTGTCGTCGCGCTTGTCGGACTACGACCGGCCATCTAGATTTCTTGGCATCGATGATGCCGGCTTCAGTCGCAAGTGTGGCGCATACGAAAAAGTTTTTTTTTGTTTCGTGTTGATAACTGTCATATTTAAAAATTAATTATTGAAATTAGTGTACTTCATGTCACTATGTAAATTTAATTTAACATTTTAAATCGTACACATAATTAAATAATACTTACGCGACAATTAAGACGCTATGGCACTGCGAGCGCGTGTGACCTTCGTGCGGGTTGCGTTTGCGTGCGCGCCTCTATAGGGCATTCCAGTTGGGTATGGGTTGGGTACGCAACGCCGCGCGCCCCCAAGCCCGCAACGCCCCAAGAGCTTGCATACCCAGCACTAAAACTCCCTATTAAATACTTTCACAATTTCTTACATACTAAGCAGAACGCGATGTTATGAAGGTCACCGTATATTTTTCTTGTCATATATCCTGTCATGCTAGTTTTTAGCTAATCGCAGTGCAAGTGTTGACAACTCCAATAACCAGCAATCGTAGCACCGCTTATTGTTTGGTATGTAAAAAAAAATAAGAGTGGCAAGTATTTCACTGTAGACGCACGTGAAGCATTATTACTCAGCGAGCCAGTGATCGCAGATTGACTGTGACTTGGCTAAGCTTCCTCAAAAGCACCAACAAACTTGAATATAGCGGAAGCGCTGGCCTATTGCACGCTGTTGCAAAAATGCATTACTACGCACCGAAAAGATAGCTAAACTTAGTAGCGCTTCAGAAATCAACAGCGTTGAAAATTAAACAAAAACGAAAAGAGCAAATAGTGGGCCCAGTCCTGTCGCATAGTTGAAAGCTACCACACTATTTACGAAGTTTCGAGCATTTAGAGAGAGAGAGAGATAGGAGAAGATTGAAAGGGAAGCATGCGCGTAGCAAGCATCTACAGCAACAACGAAGTGCCCAGGAAGTACTACTACAGCGACCCAATAGCTGTAGGCGAAGGGGGGGGGGGGGTAATATAGTGAGGACATCTATCTCTGAAACGAAGGCAGAGCACTTGGAGACTCGAGTTCAGGACGACGCCCTTTCCAATTCAGTCCTGCGAATGTTCATACGTTTATTTTTTTCCTCTCATAGTTTATTACTTTCACAGAGCCATTCCTTGATTACCGAGACTTCCACCGAGGACACTTTCTTTTTCCACTCTTCACTGAACTTACATCAGCTAAAGAAAAAAAGCAGAAGGAGAAGCAGCGGGACCAGGAGAAGGCGAGAAGTAAACGCAAGAAGGCAATAAAATAACAAAAGAAGCACAAAGAAACGGCGTAGGTATAAAGGCCGACCTCACTCACTTAGCCTACTATTTCTTACTGATGGCTGGCGGATCCGCGACGTTAACCGGCTAACGCGAAGCCATATATCGACTGGCTAGGCATTCGTCTCCATGCCTCTTACGGCACGCGAGCCGACGACGCATTTCATCTTTCACACCCACCCCAATTCTGTTGAGCTCTTTCTTTCTTCCTCTCTTTCGCTCCCATTCCATTTCTTCAGAAAGCAGCAAGACAACGGTAGAGTGAGAGAGCGAGATCTGCCTGCGAGTTCCGAAGTTTTTCTCCAACGTTAGCACATATATATCCCAAACTTATTATTATTTTTTTTGCTTCCTCACCTCTAAGCAACCATTTCTCTATTCCGTTTTCATTGCATTCCCGCTTATTACGGCTTCTCCTCTCGTTCCCATCTCCCTCTCAAATTCTAGTCTCGCGAGTTCTTGTTTTTCTTAGCGCCCGCCCACCTTTCTCATTTCCATGAGAGGAAAGCGCTTTCAACCTCCCATCTCGTGAAACTCCCTCGACGCATTTCCCGGAAAAATTAAAAACAGAAAAGAGGCAAGTTTAGGCAAAGGTTTGTGGGACACGTTGAACCACGGCGTCGAACTCAGCATCATCCGCGAAGTGAAATGATTGTTTTTTTGTTTTACCATCCGCTCATCCGCTATACTGGGCACACTAGCCGCTTTTTCGAAGAATCCAGGCGCCAATGGAAGCCGCCAATTCTTAAAAGCTTCGGTCGAAAGCGAGCGCCGCTGGGAAAATTACACAGGAAAAAAAAAAAAGTGAGATTCCGCAACTGAGAAAGATTATCTTCGCTTTTAACCATAACGAGAAGGTCGACTTGAACAATTCACTCGCATGACGGCACCGAATGTGAAACCGCGCCGGAAGGAACAATAGCACGCCACTAAAAAAAAAAGATAACTGCTAATTGAAGAGACCGCAATCAAACAAGCTACACTAGAGACGAAAGAAACAACAAAAAGGATTAGCGCTGGCTCTTAATGCTAGAATTTTCGCGCTCCTTCGCTTCAGCAAGTATTTACCAGGTCACCCATAAATCTATATTTTTTGGAATATGTTAACGTTTATATTCATGCTGAAGGCTGAATCCTGGGCATATGAAACAGACGTCCATACAAGTAAAAGGAAATTAGTCCCGTCTCCCCAGCCAGCCTATATCTGCTATAACTTACTTCATCCAAGCTTTTTTTTTTCTGCATTCTCTTGTTGCGTTCGTGCTCTTTCGCAGTGAGTACATCATCAGCCAAATGAGCGCCATCGCAAGTGGAACGCATTGGAGGCAAGCCGGAAGACGGCAGGCTGCCAATTATTTCACTGCCACTACATTTCACTGCTTTTACACGGTGATACTTCATTTTCACCACACGAAAATCACCTCTCTGAGACTTCTCCGTGCTGCCTACCAACCGTGAAAGAGCTAGATGTATTTTATGACCAGTTTTACGGCTAATCCGGCCTCTGAAAAAGTCCACTTACCGTAAAATACGTTTAGTAGCCAAGGTGTGCGTACAGTCGAATGCTCGTGCAACGAATATATCTGTATAACAAATGATTCTAATGTGCCGGCTCAAGTCCAACCTGAAGGCCTCTATTTCGAATACATAAGCTCGGGAAGGAGTCACGGTGCTATAACAAAACTTTATGCAGCTCCATATGCCAAACAGAAAGCGCTCGTACTCACTTCATTTTTTCTACGATATGCTACTCAATACGCTTATGTGGCCCGAATTTCGATTAGCGCATTTCCTCTCGTTCCTTTATAGCACCAACCCAACACTGCTAATACTTATCCAAAAAGAGTGACCAAGAGTCAGTTACTTGCCCACCATCATCATGGGCATTCTTTTCTTTCCTTTTTTTGAGTAAGTCAGCGCGTTAGTAATTCTGAGCGTGATCCTTTCCACTCCCGAATTAATGCGGATCTAAAATGAAGCTTAAAAGGTCACGTCGACAACCACTACAAATATGCCAGCGCAAAGCCTGATAAAGGTACGCAAAGGTACGCGCACGCAAGGATAGACCGAAAAAAAAAAGCATTACAAAAAAGGAAAGAAAATTTCACTTACGTGTGCTGGTAGGAATACATCCACAGGACCAAAAAAAAAAATGACCGGTTACTGGTGGTTCTGTACTGACGCAAACGCTATCGCCCATAGGGTGTCCCACGTAACTTTAGCCAGAGTTTAGAGATATGCCGGAACACGTAATTACGACGCGACCGAATGCATGTTGCTCACCGTTTCCTGGAGTTAGTCAGACTCAATTTTTGTTCTGAAATATTGTTTAGTTAGATCTGTTTAACTAACTAACTTTTGAAGGAACGAAGACGGATAAAAAATTTCAATGAGAAAGTTGTAGATCGGTTTGCAAAATGTCCAAATAGATAGTTTTGAACTTTCTAAGTATTACTCTTTCTCTGCTAATTACAAATGCCCACGAAATACAAAAAAGAACGACGTGACAAACCCGCTCGCGCGTCAGTGCGAACGATGATTCCAGTGCTCTAGAATCAACGAGCTAGAAGCAGTCACAGCGGTTATCGTTTTTGTGGCCGATAGAAAAACGCGTTGATCGTGAAGCCAACACCAACGTTGCGGCCCTGCCGAGACAGCACAATCGGGCAAATGCTATCTATGGTCGTTAGTACGTGGAACCTTAGGGAGCACTAGAATAATTGTGCGAACTGGAAGTGCACGAGCGGGTTTGTCACGTGGTATTTTTTGTATTTCACAAGTATTTGTAATTAGCAAAAAAACACTAATATCTAACAGATATAAAGTTCAAAACTGTTTAATCAGACGTTTTGCAACCCGATCTACAACTTTATCAATGCATTTTGATCTATCTTTGTTTCTTGAAAAGTTAGTTAATCAAACATATCTAATTAAACAATATTTGAGAACACAAAAAATAGTCCGGCTACCTCCAGGCAACGGTGAGAGCAACATGCATTTGGTCGCGTCGTAATCGCGTGTGCCGGCATATTTAAAAACTCTGGCTAAAGTTACATGGGACACCCTGTATACCTACCTAGAACGCTACGTAAAAAAACTTGACTTTTTAACTTCAGTGAGGCTCCGTCTTAATACAACGTCTCATGTAAGACGACAAATTCATAGTTTTAGAAAACCTCTACTTCCACCTCCCTCACCCACTCCCTTCTTTTTATTTCTCTCTCTCTCTCTCTCTCTCTCTATTCAAGAAAACAAAACAAAACCTTACTCAAAAAAAAAAAAAATCAACCAACTCACTTCGATCCGCTGCCGTAGCCGTGAACCAGTTCGTAGGCGTCCTTCGTATTCTTCCAGAAAAGCAACTCTGCGAACGCAATCTTGTTTTCCTGAGCCGCAGCAACGAACTTGCGCACGACAAATGTTGCGAGGCGAGAGAGTTCCTGAAACGCAATGACACCGGCGGTCGTTACGTACAATTCAGACGAGGCACGAATTTATGCTTGATTAGGCACGTTTCTGAATGCCCCTAAACTGCCCCAACTTGAGTAACAATTATACTACTTAGGGATGAGCAGTTTAGGCGTACACAGTTATATGCAACGCTTAGCAACACACACTACATAATAGAAGTGCATTAACAACAGAAACTAAGATGTGAAGCTTCTAGTCTATACCAATAATAACACAATCACAAATGGACACGTAAACTACAGAATAACGAGGCCAAGTTAGCAGACGGCAATTCGCCATTTCTTTAGCATTAACATTAGTGATCCTAAGAATTTTTGTAGTCTAACGTACTAGCCCTTACTTGTGCTAGCAATAAACCAACGATTTGTACACGAGAATGCATTCAGAATCCATCAAAGAAAGAAGATAAGCAAGCCGAACACCTCAATTAAACAGCAGTTTACTTTCAATGAACTCTGCGGGGGACTTGGCGGCTGAAAAAAAAAACTGAAAAAGAAACGCCTACCTATTTACAGTTGGAAGCATGTAAAAACGCGCGGTAACCAAAATTGACACGTAGCCTCCCTTTCTTTCAACGCCGCACCCCTTAATCGTTTGGTTGTGGTTTCATGTCGCGAAGTTTGAGACATCTTATTTGATGTTTCCATTATACTTTTTATTTTCTTCTTTTTATAAAGATACCTAAATATGAGAGAGGTCTTGTGCCTCTCTCATATATTCAACAGCGGTATGCAAACTGGGAAAGAAAGAGAGAGAGAGAGAAATACATTTTCCTCTATCAGTAAGCTGCACTCACCTTCAGAGTGCCGTCAACTCTTTCCTTAGGAAGCGAGCAGCAGTCGTGCATGATACTCTGGAATGTCTTGAATACGCTGGCTTGGAAGAGCATCGGGTACATCTTGAGGTCCCAGGCGAGACGGTGCAACATGCGCAGCACGTGCTGATTCGTCGCCGGTGGGTTAGTTCGGTAGTGAGACAGAAGCTTGCAGTAAGCAATCACCACCTTGGGGTTGGCGAATCTGCAAGTAGACGGGAAGGGTACTGTTTGAACATTGCTCCAGTCTACGCGATAAATCGCAATGAGGTGCTTTGATCAGGATGAGGAAAAGTGAGAGGTCAAGTCACGGGTGGGCTTAATTTTTCCTTAAAGTTTCTCTTCTTGGACAAATGAAGTAACGGGTTTGTAACCAGAATGGTGAGGTCAAAAATTAAAAAAAAATGAAAGCGACATTTTACAGATATTGTAACTTAAAGCGGAGCGAGCCTGTGTGCATGTAGGAGTATACGTTCTAAATAGCAAAAAAGACGCTCCTGAGAAAATCGCTTCAGAAACTCTTACCGCCTGAGGAATTCCGCATAAAAGGCAAGCATTTGCCACATCCATATTTAGAGTGTATTTTCGTCTTTCACTATGAAAGCGGTACGTTTTGAGCTCGCATTGCTTGGTTGTTCATGGTTGCAGGGCGAATAGCGCATCTTTTTTACGAACTACGAACACACACACACACACACACACACACACACACACACACACACACACACACACATATATATATATATATATATATATATATATATATATATATATATATATATATATATATATATATATATATATATATATATATATATATATATATATATGATAAACCACTGCAACGACTCTCTAGAGTTCCTATTAAGGGTTTTGTTGACCAAAGCAGGCACTAAGACCTATGGCGCAACCTCGCTATCGGAAAGCGACACACGGCGTGTCCCTGAATTGATTGATATGTGCGGTTTAACGTCCAAAAACCACCATGGGATTATGAGAGACGCCGTAGTGGAGGGCTCCGGAAATTTCAACCCCCTGGGGTTCTTTAACGTGCGCCCGATTCCGAACCCACGGGCCTACAACGTTTCCGCCGCCTCCATCGGAAATGCAGCCGCCGAAGCCGGGATTCGATCCCGCAGCCTACGGGTCAGCAGCCGAGTACCTTAGCCATTAGACCACCGCGGTGGGGCGACGCGTCTCTGAATTTTCGAACGTAAGTTGGGAGTATGTTATCGATACACGGTCTTGTTGCCGAGTGGTAAGCACTGCGCGGACAGAAGCCAACGTGTTTACTCAGAAAGATCATTCATTTTTCTTGAGAAATCGACGAATGCAGTTAAGGTTATTCATTGAGGAACGCTGAAGTTCACAGCCAATACTGTTCGATGCTCGCGATACTCTTTGAAAACTCTCAACGCCTAAAGAATTTTTTTAACTTACAGTGAAGCTTTCTTTGGGACAGTTTTAAAAGAACTACAAACTGAGCCCTGTTAAAAAAAGCAAGAAAGCCAAACCTATTATTATGAGCGAGAACTGCACGCCCTTTGGTAAAGTTCGTAAAGTTATAAAGAATCTGAACAAGTTAAGCGAAAATAACGCTTATGAATGCCTGTAAGTATACGTGGTGCCGGAAGAGTTGAATTCGATGCAATCAACGGAAATATTATCACTAGAAAGAGAAGGAAAAGCGCACGGTTACACACCATTTCAAACTAACACAAATATCAACCTAAGAAAAAAAAACGCGCAAGCACGATTATAATACTCTAAAACAAGCATTAGGCGGCCCATATTTGTAGAAGCGCTGTCTATCTATTCCTTGCGCTCAACAAACTAACCCGATTAAAACGCGCCGGTGAACTCGAATACACTAAGCCCCATCCTCTTCAAATAAGGACGGTTGAAAGGGAAGTCAAAGATCACACGAGAATAACTCACCGTGAAAAGTCCGGGAAGACACTCAAGCGTAGTTGAGATCAGATAACATTGCAAAAAGTTTCCGCGGCTCCCTCACCAAATTTAAACCAAACTTTTCATCCAAGCCTTCCATTAATGGTGTGCACGGGACGCTAGAGCACATATTTTCTTCATGTTCAATATATTAAATTACTATGCTACAGGTTTCGCGAAGCACTGCCTTCAAATCCAAACGATCTGCTACTTATATTTTCCACGGACTGTGTTTCGTCCTTTTATCATTCTTTCCAAGCTGTTTGTTGATGTTAATATGAGCTACATAACAACCCCTGGCAGAGTGTTTAAAATACACCCGAATCACGAAACTAAGAAGACGAGTGCAAGCATTGCTTTTCGTTACTCAGTGCCGTAAAAGTGAGTATCGATAAAATAAAACAATTCAGCAATCTTGAAAAAGACCCCCCAACGATTTCAAGGTTAGAAACTGACTTTAAAGAGTGGGTTAATGAAACAATTTTCGAGGCAAATGAGCCTATCGTTAGCAAGCATTCTTTGAAAGAATATATCGGTTACGAACAACCTATCGCCTTAGCGATTAGTTTCTGCTTTTTTTTTTCAACCCTTGCAGTAGCTCGTCGCCAAAAACGAAGCTCCAAAAACGACCCTGCGGGAAGAACCCCCAAAGGAGCGATGCATTTGGCTGGCAGAAACTGATACATTCGTTCGGCGCACAACGTTCCAAAAAATGATTGCGGAAACTGAGCTGCACGCAACATAACAAACAGTAGTGAATCAGATTATTCACTTTAGGCCAAAGAAAGCATTGCGGACCAACTGCCTTACAACTAGCTAAAAGATGCGATACGGTGAGGGCAATGGGGTAATGACAAGAAAGTAAGATTTAAACAGGTCGCATAGCAACGACGAAAAGGTAGTTGCACGCACGTGCTCCTCTCTCGTTCATCGCCCCTTTAACTAATCTAATCCACGCAACAGCTTATAAGCACTCGCTTACCGATAAAACACCGGGAAGTGATTACAGAGCAAACTAAGGGTAGTAGCATTAAACCACCCAGGCAAGAGCTCGTTGATTCGAACTCGGTTAATTTGGATCGACGCCTTGATGCCGGCACAGCACTGTGAATTTCCTTACGGGCAAACTCCTAGTAATTCGAACACATGGATATCCACAACGGTTAATTCTAACTAGGAGTCCTCAGACCTCTATCGCTCTTTGCAGAAGGCAACGCAGGGGGTTACGATGGGTTGCAAAACTAAACCAAACCAAATTTTCCATAGGTGCGAATAAGCGGAAGTTCTCCGCAAATTACAATTCAGACGCTGCGCTGAAGCTGTTGGGAAAACTTGCAACGATTCTGATGGAGTCGAGACAGAACAACCACAATGATATTTTATATATTGCAACATTAATTTTTATTAACATGACAAAGCATCCATACTCTACAAAGTTTGGTTGGCAGCAAATGCAAAATACTAATATGCTATAGGTTTGACCGCGTTAACTCTGCCATGTAAATGAAAGTGTTTTGGAGCATACGTACCGTCAAACATTTCGAGGTTAAGGTTCACTGCTCAAGTGAATGCATGTCGCTGCTTGTGTATGGCTAGTGTATAACACTGACAGATCAATTAATCTGTTCACAGGTAAAACTTTATGACCTCAATATACGAAATCACCCCCTACAAGCATGCACTTGCGGCTTTGCGACAACGATTTCAAAGGTTTCTTTTTTTAAATTCTGCCCACACAATGTGGCGCGATGGCCACTCATTCTGGCGCTCAGGCGCTGATTGAATCTCCTCTTAATTCGAACAATTCTATGATGCCATTCTAGTTTGAATGGACGAGCTTTTACTGTAACGACAGCTCGTTGTTAGGTCAAGCTCTGTAAAGCGTGCTTTTTTGTTACGCTCGTCTGCAATGCAACAAAGCATAACAAGATGACGCAAGTTGTGGGCAACAATGTTTGTTGCCGGGCCAGTTGGTACGTTATGAGCGTGAAAAGGCGCCGAGATACGGGACAGAAAACTAGAAGAAACCCACACATACAGCACTGTGTATGTGTGCTTCTCCTTTTCTGTCCTGTATAAGCACACTGCGTCATGCTCACGCTGTAGGCCCTTTTCCACTACTTCTAGCGTATGCTTACATTTTGTGACGTAACGCGTTCAACACCCGTAGCGAAAACCTTCATATAAAAACTTGAAGAGAAGTTATTCTGTTATCATGGCCTTCAAATAATCGTGTCAATGCTGGCATGCTACCCTCTGTGAGTCATACGCTGCAGATGCGGATGCCTGCGAATGTGCAGCGAGAAGGATGAGACAATGCGCAACGCGAGGAAAGATGAAACAGAAAAACTAGACGTAAATGGCTCTAAAGACGAATGAAACCAAGGAAAACGTGCAGGACTGCGCCAAGGGGCACGTAGCCAGAAATTTTTTTCGGGGGGGGGGGGGGGGAGGGGCACCACCAAGATTTCGGATGGGGGCGCCCCCTTGAAATGGCCATTTTCGCTCTCTATGCAATGGCGAAAAAACGTTTCGGGGGTGGGGGCACGTGTCAGGTGTGCCACCTGCTGGCTACGCCCCTGTGCGCCAGTAGAGCGCACTTCATTTGCCACTACCTCAGGCACACTGTAAATCATGCTTTTCTGTTAGGCAGGCATGCCTTGCCACAAAACCTCAACAAAATTGCGAGAGAAGACCGATTATTACTGAAAACTTGGACAATGTTGCCAAGGAAAGTGTAGGGGATGTTAATAGCAGTCAGTGTATTGTAAGTGCGAAAATAAAAGTGGACGAAAAGTTATCTTGCCGCTAGCAGGGACCGAACCTACGACCATTGAATAATTCGTCCAATGCTTCGCGAACTGATCTGCGGTGGCCGTTATCCCTTCGTCCATCTTATATATTTGTAATAAAACATGGGAGTGTCAGTCACCTCCATGAGCAGCCAATACAGTAAGTGTGGAACACTCTATTTTTGTGCCCTGTTGGTCCCACCTAACACATGACCCAATTTCGAGCTGGCAGCTGAGCCATAATTCTCGCATACTAACCTTAAGCCATGAAGTCTGCCACAAAGAGACCCTCGGCATGAATGAAGGAAAGTAGCGTGAATGCCCCCCCCCCCTTTTTTTTTGCTCTTAGACAAAATATTAATGAGAACTAACAGACAAATGTGCCAGCTCGAAGTAAGGTCACGTGCTACCTGACAGACAAGACAAAAATGAAGGAGTGTTCACCAATCACCATAACGGCTGCTCACGGCGCTGACTAACCCTCCCATCTGTAAATGCACGTTTGGTTGCCACAAACTAAGCTAATCAGCAGCCTGCCATAACTTTTTCCTTCATCCTCCCCCCCCCCCCCCCCCACCCTTTTTTTTTCGGAAGCGCTTCAAGCTACTGTTGGAACCACCTGCAATGACGCTTGAAATGTTTCTAGCTGAACAGTATCTAATTAGAAAGACTGACAACTGGGAGAATCGGTAAGAATTTGCACTACTGAAACGGAGCCGCAAAATAAGATGAATGCACTCACACAAAAAAAAATGGAGGGGGGGGGGGACACGACATACAATCGCTAGGCGAGCGCACGAAGCTACAAAATTACGGTCTTGGATTACGCGGCAATCTAAAGGCAGTCACATTAGCAAGGAGCTCAATTTCGCAGCTTACATATCGTGTTTGACAAATAACATTTCGAACAGCGTAGTCAATTATGATTACGTGAGAACCGCACGCGGCTAACACGCTTTAAACATGCCCGCGGGTTTTTGTAAACAACTTCTGTGTGAGCGCGATTGCAATGTACGCGAGCTATTATCTTGTTATCCACTTTATGTCAACTATGTAATAACCGATGTAATGATAGAGTGCTCATACATAATATACCGAAATTAATGTCTCAGGCTTCTAGCTTGAACGTAAGAGAGCTATTACACGCGCTACGGTATCACTTCTCATACACTAAAACATCATAAAGGATGAGGACAACGAACAATGGCACTAATTGGTACGTACCAAAACTTGCACATCATGCCTCCTTTTTCTACAAGTGTTCCTTCAATAGCCACGATCTGAGTTCTTGTTGTGCTTCTCTTTGATGAGGAACCCGGCATGTGCCCTACACGACATTACCGTTTATCTTGAGTTCAAGTTCATCACCTCACTTGATGTAGCATTACAATATAGGTCATTTAGCTAGCGTCACAATGCTTCAAGAAGCCGTTTCTCTCACAGACGCGTTCTCCGCCCCACCTTTAGCCTATTAGAAAGTTCTTTTACATCCCACGCGAGACGTCTTCCGGACCTTTTGCCCTAAGCTCATTCTATTGCACGAAAATAAGCACAAGGAAATTGAAGCACCACGGAGAATCCATGATTCAGGCACCCTGTGGAAGACTATGTCGATAACTACTTTTCGAATAAAAATGCGACTGCCGCGGCAAATAAAGGAAGCAGCAGAATCCGTCAAAAGCTTGTACCGGTGTACTTTTCGTCGATCTATTCTTACGCGAGCACAATAAAGTCATTTCAATGAATCGATGAAACAGCTCGGTGAAATGTTTTCCAAAGTTTAGATAAGCAGTGAAAGAGCTAGGACACACTTCAATAGAGTACTTTGTCGTAGGCAGTGTTTAAAAAAAACAATTATCGGTATTACGTCCTCCCTTTTGTGCGTTCGAGTGAAGAACACAGAAAACGTTGGTCCATTAGTGTTTTCTTTCTTGTTTGTTAGTACATAGATATGTTCAGTCCCCGAAAAGACCTCAGCAAGTGTGACAATATCGGATGCAGGATATAGTATATGTGCCTTGCATAAAAAGAAAGTTAAAAAACGAAAATTTAGCAGGAAAGCATACAATAATAAAATCATATTGAATTTGTTCAGATTTTACAGTCAAGTCACAAATACTATATTTAGATGAGTGAAATTTTGCTTTTTTTTAATCAGCGTCTTCTTCTTGCTATGATTGTATTTGTCCTTTCATGTCCAAGGTACCCCCTTTTCTCGTATTTTTTTTATTTTTTGTAATATGCAAAGCACGTAATAAAGTGAACTTTTTGGGGACCAAAAATGATGCAGATGGAGCAATGACGCCTTTTGTGCGTCATTGAAAGGAGCAAACCTTTTCGGATATCCGTCCAATCAAATCACACTCCCGCGTACAAGCATTGAAGACATTCTTTCACAAGTCAGCACCACTGCGCACACAATATATAACGTCAAGAAAACACAGCATGTCACCCGGGCTCAGGAAGATGCACGCACATTAATCAAGGCGAGTCTTTATAAGAATACTCGCATCGCGCCTTACTATCTGCTTTAAAACGAAGTCCAATCATAATCAGTCACAGAGGAAGCTCAGCGAAGCTCACTCATTCGCACCTATACCATAGGCTGCCTATAGGTCATTGTCCCCATGACGAGTGTGCTGCTTCGTGAGGGTTGCGTGTGTAGTATCTGGAGTGATTTATTGACGAAGTAGAGCCCTCTCTTTGCTGGTCGGAGAAACTGAATAAAAAATGCATTACTGCAACGAACTCTTGAGCGCATTGTCAATGAGTTTGTATATATAGAAAGAAAGATAAAACAAATTTAATCCACACGTTTAGACGCGCGGGACGAGCGAAGTACAACGGGGCACTCAGGAGAGGGTTCCAATCACCTCGGGGCAATCCTCACCATTTCCACGAGAACAAGGAGGATGGAGACGAAAGGGGCCTCTCATTTCGCGACTGGTGTCTCAATATGTGTACCAGCATTTGATTTAGGGACGAAGCAGCAGCCAGGTCTTTTGCCAGGACGTTCCTCATGGCACGGCTTTCGTCGCTATTGGAAATGTACGGGGCGCCATGTCTGCGTTTTTTTTTTTTGCTTTCCTTCCAAGATTTAGAGCAGCTTCTTTAAGAGGAGATCGAAACCTGGGCAGGGCCATAAATTTTACCTTCGCTGCGTACATATCCGGCGAGAGGAAGAAAAAAAGAGCATAAAGGGGAAAAGAAAAGAACCCACTCCAGCAAGCTCGAAGGTACGGGTCCTCGTAAATAACTTTGGAGACAGACACCCCTCACACGACGTCTCTAAGGAAGGCGTCGTGTGAGTGGAGGGAAAAAAAAAAACACGGACAAGAAGAATATAGCCCTCCTTGGCAAAGTAAAGAGAGAGAAAAAAAAGCGTTAAGCAAGGCGTCTACGCTCCTCTACGTCAACACTTGAGAGTCGTAACTCTGCCAGCGTGGCTGGAAGGAGAGCTCATACCATCGCCACCAAGCGGCAGTCTGGGTCACCGACAGCGGACAGCAGCCCGGCGCTGAGCGAGGCAAGCGCACGGAGCGAAAACAGTAACGAAGCAGAGACGTAAAGGAGCTCATTCGTGCAAGCACGCCACGACATAGCGACGCGGTGTGCAGAGAAAAGAGGGTTCGAGGGAGGTGTTGAAGGCCGGAGAACGTAGGTTGGGGCATATACACTGACGTATACGCACACGCGCGCAAGTACAGCAGCCTTCTCGGCTGTCGCCTGATAAAGTGACGCAATCTTCATCGCATTCCACAGGTGACTTGTCGGTACCATGTTCGGAGAAGAATGCTTCGTGGGCGCGCGCGTTCGTTGGTTTGTTTAGTTTCATGCCTGCCTGAGAGCTGGGAACGCTGAGCGCATACTGCAAGTAGGCGAGGGCCCCAAGTTTATTTCGCCTCGCAGCTTCTGCTGATGCTTGATTATAGAGCTCGCTAACCGCGCCGGCAGAAATGCGTCACCTCAATGCAACTTTGTTTCAATGACAATACCGTGAAATGAAGAGGGATGCCGGCCTGCTGATTCCAAGCAGCGGAAACGGCTGAGTTGCTGTTAGTGGTGATGTCAACGCAGCGACGGCACTCAGCTTGTACCAATTAACTGGGTGAATGAACGTACGCCAGACAGCTGAAGGCATTAACGCTTGCTCATAGCGGCTCTACGACGAGAAGCAAATTCTTCACGGCAGTGGACGTTAACTAACAATGTTGGCTAAGTACAGTGCAGAGTAATGAAGGGCATATAGACATACACGCCTTTTCGTACGCACCTGAGCATTGCGCAAATAACGAAGGATCGATGGGGCTTCGCTGTACGTTAATATAAAAAAGCGTACTTTGTATCTTCTGCATTCTTGTCTTTCTTTCTGATTTCTTTTACAGTGCCTACAGTAACATCTTCGTATCTCGTTGCGCTACGTGATTCCGCACAAAAGAAAACACGTAAACAGCACGTTCGTCGTACACTTATTAAACCAATAAGGCTGCATACAAGCCTGCCTCTGCGTAACCCCTGTATTTGTCATGACAGCCGAGACAGCCGCAGTGGACAACGCACTTCAGGAAATTTTCACAATAACACGGCACCTCAAGTTTAAAAAACGAAACAACAACGCTTAAAAGACCAAAAAACAGCAGGAGCGGTAGTGTGCGGCTCCGTGATTTTCCGTCAGCCGCTGTGTTGTTCTTACGACGAACTGGCACCCGGCTTTATCCCGCGTCCTCGCGTTGGTTTTGACGAAGCCAAATAAACTAATAAAAGAAGCTGTTACAATGCCGTAACATGTCTGCCTTCAGCTGACTGCACTAGCGGGGCTTCAAGACCACGAAAAACTCGCTTTGCACGTTACGTTGCGCATCGCTCATACAACGGCACTTTGGGGTCCTCACTGACGGTGACAGCGAAAGTAGACAAACAATGTCGAAACACACGAAAAGAAACAAAACAACGACCGCTAATGACACGTTTGTTACCTTCCGCAAATATTCACCGCGCCAAACAAAACAAGGACAGCCCGGAAACGGTGGAAAGTAAACGCACACAAAAAAAAATATTCTTGCCACCTCAAAAGCACCACCGCTCCGCCACGTTATGTGGTTTTAGCGAGAAAAAAGTGCAGCCCGCAGGTGCACAGCGAAACGCGCCAGCGCATTCGAATAGTGCGTAGCGTTCGATGTACCACTTTTTTGTCCGTGTTTTCTTTCTTTCCGAAGGTTGCAGAAATGTTATTTTCTATAAGCGAGAGCGCGCGGAGGAGGCAGTCAGGCGGCACGTTGTTTTGCACCAGGGTAGATGCTACAGCGAGGCCTCCGGAATACCGTGCGACAACCATTAATTTTGGCGCCACCGACGCCGCTGCGTCCTAGCTGGGGAAGCAGAAAACCCACTCCCGTTCATAGCTGCACGTAGAGCCAAAGAGACGAAGCAAACAAATGAAGACCTAGAAAGATGAACTACATAGGACTGCGGTGGAACGTGGAATGAACTCAAAATCAGGAGAGAAAGATGGCGATGCAGGGGAGACAAAGAGAGGAACAGCGCAAAACGACGCAGTTGCAAGTGACAGTATAGACTCGTTTCTTTGGTTTATCTTTGTATGAGCCTCTTATTTAAATAACCTTTCTACATGTGAATATTTGATGGCGACGGGCTCAAAACGAAAGAGAAAGAGGGGAAAAAAGGAGGCTTAGCGGGGCTGCATACTTCGAAAAAGAATAGTAAACAGAGGGGCGTCAGAGAGCGCGAGATACAAACACGAAGTTGCAATGGCGAGAGAGAAAGTCCTGAGCTTTTCTGCATCCATAAGAAATTAGTATTACCACAGGAAAGCAAACAACTCCTAGCTCAAATGGCCATGCGATGCATGTCCCACAGTGCAGCTCGGCATGTAAAGTATTCTTCAATAAAAGCAAATAAATACATAAAAAAATGGAACCATACTGAGAAAGAACATGAAATGAACATGGATCTATTGCAGAGAAAACTTACAGCATCGCAATTATAGTTACGCAATCTAGTTCTGGCTTCTGCCCTACAGCTTCCGGTAATTTTTATACCCTGAAATCACTATTTGGTCGATTAGCAACCTATATATGGCGATTACCCAGCCCACTTTTCCAGCAGTCGACCTTCCAGACATTCAAACTGCGATTGCTCTGCCAAATCCGAATTTCCATTAAACGCCTAGCATGCTCTGACGTTTTAGTTTTAGCTACGATCGAAGAGCCAGCATTGCAAACAAGCACAAGTTGTAAATGTGACCCTGTTCGCCGAATGTGTGCTCTGAACAACCAACAAAATTCCAATTACGATACTTCAGCAATGCCTGCCCCATTACTGCTAAGCGCTTTCAGCACATAATCTAGTTTTTACCCTCTCATTCTAAGATGTCTAAATACCAAATATTTCAATTCGCGTAAAAAGAACTTAGTTTCATAGCACGCACGTCCTAGTTAACACGAGGCTACTTGCACAATCATCTGCGAATCAACATTCCCTCACTATTGCACAGTTATTTAATACTTTGTCGGTGCGTCATATAAACGAACAACAAAGCACACAAACGAAAACTCAAAAGAACGATAAGGCATACAAATTCGAGAACCCGCGCACCGAATCACCACAATGGGCTCAATGACGGCATGATTCATACACCACGCAGCCCGTTATTAACGTTAATGTCAAGCCATGAAACTACTAATGATGCTTCGTCCTCATCAGCCGCGAAGTTGCAGCGTGCCGCACTAATGAGAGCTCATCACACAGAGAATAAAAAGAGCAGTTCCCACAAAGAAAAGCCCCAGGGAACACTTGCAAAAATAAAGCAATTAAGCGTAACCGATTCTCAAGTGAAGCTTCAAGTAACAAAAAAAAATATGCCGTAGCAGACAAAGAAAACGCAAAGAAACAACGAAAAAAAACCCCGCTTAGTACAACGCTTTAACAATGAAAAGTTGAAGACCTACGTCTTTAACTACTTCCATTGCTTCGTACAAGCGATGACCTTCGGTGATCCCTAACTAACGGGCTCTGTTCGCCACTAAGGTGCTCCCCGGAAGATTTCTAAAATGAGCTTCTCTCATCTAAGTTTTATACCGCAAGATTCTCAGGGGCTTTTGAGGAAGCACCGAACAGCCTGAACTGTGTCTCGCGAGAATGGTCAAAGAATACCACGTGCGCTAGTTACCGAGGTTTAGTAAGCGTTCATTGCGAAGAATTACAGTACGACGGTAACTACAAAAGAAAACATTCGAGAAACTTTTCTTTCAAGAGGAAATATAGTCGTCGGCGCGATCCCCTCGTCTATAAATTGTGATGTCTTATCTGGGACAATCCACGAAAGATCGAACATGCATGATCGCAGTCGATATATTTGTTTCATCGGGGTTTCTTATATGTTATGCGGGCACATTCAAATTTCGCGGAATCAAAATTTCTATTTCCGAAAAACCTCCGGAGCCCTCCATTACGGCGTCTCTCATAATCATATGGTGGTTTTGGGACGTTAAACCCCACAAATCAATCAATTTCCGAAAAACAGTAGCAGCGGGGTCACACAGCAAGGGTCATATCGGTCCATTATATCTCCTTGACGAAGCATATGAGGATATTATATGTTATATCGAAACCATGCATTTACTCACATGAGCGCTCTCCTATTTAAAAAATGTTTCGTCAGAATTGAGACCGGATTTTCTAATGTGCTACCAAAAGTAACTCACCTTTCAAACTAGTGATCTTTTTTCTTTTTCCGCTGCTTGTAGGAAAACGGCCTTTCGAAGAAACGCCGAAACAGCTATTTTGAATATGTAACATAGTTCTAAAGTTTCTATGTGAAATAGCAAACGCGCCTTGGCGCATCAAACTTAGCAAGGGAACGCGCTAGGCAAGTTGGAGGAAGTGAACGACGAAAGTCAATAAGAACAGCCGGCCCGTAGCAAGGCTGCTGTCTTTTATTTTTTTTTTCTCCAAAATGGCGCAATTTAGGAACTACGAATCGTAAGCGCGTCCCCATATTTGCGTTTGTTTGTGTACGTTGTTACTTTGCCCCATTTGTTAGCGCTACCACGCTGTCATAATGAATATGTACCAAAAGCCCGCCTATCAATTCTTCTGCAAGATAAAGTAAAGCATTATTTAAAAAAAAACGGCACCGCCTTTTGCTGCCCGTGACAGCTACAATACGAGGGACAACATCAAGCTGTTGTGTGTGCGACACATTTTGAGCATATGCTTGAAAACGACGCGTGATGGCACGGAACACTTCACGGAAAACCGTCCCCATTTCCACTTTTGTTTTTGACAGCGCCATGCGAATATCAGTGGAGGTGTGGTCTCAGGCTACTCATCCCGCGCTCCCATGTTCCTCGTCATGGTGCTCACAACAGTACCTATAGCAACGTCGTACACACGACGCGCCCCATTTCCGATTAAAACATTAATCTCAAGAAGCAATATAGTTGAGTCTGCTTAGAAGAATTATAGAAGGCAGAAAACATCAGAAAGGTAGTCACGAACTTTTGAGATTGCGTGAGGTGAGTTCCAGTATTATTGAACCGAAATGGGGGCCCAATCGCTTACTGAACCAAAAGCGCACACATTAAATCATTTCAAAAATATAATATTTTATGTAGTTTCATGTGCCGAAATGACATGATCACGAAACGCGTCGTAACGGAGGGCATCAGAAAGTTCGACCACCATGTGTTGTTTAACGGGGCTTGAAATCGCACGGTGTACGGGCCTCTCGCGATTCACCTCCATCAAAAAGCGAATGCCGCGGCCATGATTCCAACCTTCGGGTTACATCTCGAGCATCTTGACAACAGTGCCACCGATTCGCGCGTGAACAATTGAAAATGAATACAGGAATTCCCTTTTTCCGCACCTGCAAATAGCTTTTTTTTTTTTGGTTTCTGACAAGTTAGCTAAAATATGAGGACCCTATGAGCTGGATTACGAACTCAATACAGCCTACACTGTAAACAGAAATAAGCCGAAATGGGAGTAAATGACCGTGTCCTCTAGCGCACACCCAGATGGGAGTTTTAAAAAACCCGTCTCTGGGAGTAAAAAATTTACTCCCCATCAGAAGGGGGTTTTCGCATGGTGTCAGGGGGGTTTTTATTTACATCCATAGGGGAACTTTTTCAGGTCAGTATGGGAGTAAATTTTTTGCATCGACCGAGAAAAAAAATTACGTCAGCAGCCGTACCACGCGCAAGCGTAACTTTAATTACATTACATTTAATACGCACAACAATGATTACAGTACACAAACATTATCACAACGTTCACGTAATATCACAACACTCGCACTCACCACAGCTTGCCACACGCAGTACACACCTACCATATAGTCACCGAGTATATATAGGCACCACATTCTGACCTCCTGTAGCCCAGGTTAAAGCCTTTTTGTTTCTAATAATTAAGCAATAAATACGCACGGCGTAAGTATGAACTTGCGGTGGTCTGATGTAAGCACTTCAACACACATGCCTTTTATCCTAATCGTGCCTAATATTCAATATTTTTTTACTATAACGAAAAAGTTTTATCAGTTGACGCTCTGTCGTACAGGCTGAATTCGCATCAGCAGTGCTGTTTGTGGACCCGTAAAATGCACTGAATCATACACAAAGTGCGCGCGGCCTTGAATGAACACATTAACGAGGCACATTCAGCAGCTCCAGCGATGAACCGAGGTAGACCGCCGCTACCGCGTTCGACGACTAGGCCTCACTCACGAGTACGGCACGGTGATTCGATGAATGACAGCTGGCGATCACAAAATGCTTGCTGATGTGCAGTTTACGTCTCGTTTTTCCCATGCACAGAAATAGGTGTCCGCTATCCACGCAGTTTAAGCTACGGAGCGATATACCTAAACGAATGAGACGGTTCGCAGTCGCTGTTCCCGTTGCTCGCATGCATTGCATGTATAGCTCACAGAGCTCGCCACGGCGGCCGGTGCGCAGTGCGAGCTCGATACGATGCCGGCTTGATACCGACGCCATAGCGAGGCCTTCCTACCGCTTAGATGTTGCAGCCGGTGAAATACCGGTGACACTCCGAGAAGCCACTATCGGAGGAGACGGGGCGAGCGCGTCGCCGGCGCAACTCTCAGACCGGTTGCCGGCCAGCCTGCCGTAGTCGAGCGAAGCCTACTTCAGACCACTTCGAAGTTTCTGATGGTGAAACTCCAGGAGCAGCCGCTGACGATCGTAACAGCTTACTTTTGCTACCATTAATTTATTCTTCGAAGTTTTTTGTTACTCGGCCCTTTGAAGCGTGGCATTCAGGACGTTTCGTTGAGGAATCGGACCGATGTGCAGCGTGGTTTAAGGTGCGAAATATATTGAAATGTTCCCAGTAAATACCAACCGGTCGTTGCTATTCTTCGCTGCACTTATAATTTCGTTGCCTGTTGACAGATGCTTACACGGTTAGCCACACAAATCACATGTGTTTCACACCGACGTGCAAACATATGCCCGTACAGACACATACACACACACACGCACACACACACACACACACGTCACGCCCAAAGAGGGTTTTTAAAGCTCCTATAGGGAGTTTGTAACCACGTGACCTGAAACTCCCTGGGGAGTTTAACAAGGTCATGTCGTTCATAAACTCTGTGATTAAGGAGGGGGCGTTTTACGATGACATGTGCTGAGTTCACTCCCTACCAGGGAATAAATAATTGGGGCAGGGGAGTTTTGTGGGCTCATGTGCTGGAGAAACTCCCATTTCGGTTAACTTTTGTTTACAGTGTATGCACTGACGACTAGCGACAGAGCAATAATTGATAGTAATAATAACAGACCTCCGTAAAAGACCCTAGATAAGAAAGAGGCGGAAAAAAGAGGCAGGAGCACCAGCAGCTTCGGGCAGCTTACAAAAGGACGCAGTACAGGCGGAACATACATGGCGGTTTTACGCGGCCAGTTTTTCTGTCGTCTGCGCAACAGCAGCGCCACCGACGGCGCAATTTAGTCGGCAGAGAAAGCGTGAATGCCCGCCTAGAAAACGGGGCGACCCTCTCGAGGGACCCCAGAGGCGCGCGGTAGCGCTGGCGACCACTTGATGTGCGCGCTTCTTCTTTCGAGGCTATAAGACTCATCCGAACGCATACAAACAGGCAGCTGCATGCACGCGACGCTGGGTTCCCTGGGGAAAGCCCGGCGCGATGGCTCCAACACTGAAGGCGCATTCCTCGAAGCAAAGCGAGCGCGATGGAAATCAGTCGGAGGGAAAGTGTTCGAGCAGGCAAAGGCAGCGCCATCTCAGCCCCGACTATGGGTGTCTGAATGGAGGGCACGTAGCGTGCATGCAGACAGGCATAGCAGTCATGGAAATGCAGCACTCGTTGAACTTGATTAGCATTGTCACAGACTGTCAGCCGTACTGAACGTGCAGCTGCGAAGTCGTAAAGCGCGAAGCGTAAAGGTGCAATGTATATGATATTACCTGCTGCTACCCACTGTGAAAACTGTGAGACCACAGTCGAGAGTTCTCTTACACCTTCAACCAAGCCTTGATTCTGACGGCAAATAAGCTATTATTCTCATTACTATTATTATCATTATTATTATTAAAGGACAGCCCACCAAAGATATCAACAGTCTGCTATCTGACGCTTAATTTTAGAACACAAATACGCAACGGAACTAAGGCAAAATCAGGGAAGGATTGGTTAGACATGCACCACCTGGAAGTCACTATACTACCTGTCGTACTCTTCATGAGGAAACGCGTAAGAATAGAAGCGGTAGATACAGAAAAGGCGCCACTCGCTCAATGATACCGGTAGAACACCAATACGAAGCGAAACGCTGGCCAAAAACAAGTGCGAAATAAACAGGCGAATGCCCCAATGACAGCTAATTATTGTTCTCGATGAAAAGTTCGATGCGCCACACGAGGGAAATGAATTATAAGACGATGCACGTATACATCGACGCCGTAAAATAGCACAGTAGAACTGATGAGGCATAAGAAAAAAAAAAGAGTGGAGAGGGCGTAAAAAATGAGAGATCCCTTTAAGAACACAAGCGCACCACCCTCTCCAGCCACCAATCAAGATCTCAGCGCGAGGGATACTACTGTATTTACGACAAAGAAGGGAGGTGATATGTGGGATTTAACGTTACAACGGCACCATATGATTTTGAGAGACGCCGTAGTGAAGAGCTCCGGAAATTTTGAACACCTGGGGTTCTTTAACATGCACCTAAATCTGAGCACACGGGCTTACAGGATTTTCGTCTCCATCAAAAATGCAACCGCCGCAACCGGGATTCGATCCCGCGACTTGCGGGTCAGCAGCCGAGTACCTTAGCCACTTGACCACCACGGCGTGGCGACAAAGAAGGAAGCATGGCACGATTCTATTGCGCATGAGAAATGCAACGGGAGAAGTCCAGTGCATGACCCGGTGTGATGACATTTATCGACAAGATGGCCACCAAGGCGCTGCAAGCGGACGTACACATTTCGTAGGTATCGTGAAGCTACACTTCACCCTTCCTTGCATGAAAAACGTCTCTCAACACGCACGAGCGAAGCTGCACTCAACATCCGGGAAAGCATGATCAAACGGCGGAGAAGAGGTGATGTGGGGGTATAGGAAAAGAGTTTGTGAAAAAGGAGGTGAAGCAAGGTAGTCTACGCCGTTTCGGTGCTTGAACACCAAACCTCCCCCGGTAGAGAGCCTTGTGAAAACAACTCGGTGATGGAGAAGCACTCAAGGGCCGAAGACGGCAAGGCTCTGTTAGTTCGGTCGACTTCATTTTGCTTTTGTTTAACTTGCTTTTCCTCAGCCAACACCGAACACCGTCGATGGTAAGCACTTCCTGGTTATGCCGGCAACATCGCAGGTTTTAAGACGCCGAAGAGACGAAGGCGCCATGTACCCGTTGATACGACGATAAAACGTCTCGCTAGACTGGCTCATGATTACGTGCGTGCTGTATAATTAATCGGGTTTCGAGCGACTTACTTCCGCCACAGGCTTACATAAAAGTTAACGGGGTTGTTCCGGTGTGCACGTAACGTGTGTGAGCACGGCACGCGAAAGGCGGGCTGCGCTAAACTTTACACTGACAGCCACAGGCACGTCGTTAAAAGTATGGAGCGAGAGAAGTACTCTGCACTCTCAGGAAAATAACTATCGACGCATGGAACATGCAGATGACCGAGCAGCGAGGCGAAAATACCTTTAAAAAAAAAGGAAATTAGGGGACATTACGAAAACAAAATTTACGCTTCCCATGCGGCCCTTATATAATGCGCAGTCTCAGTATCTGGACAGGGAACTCTCGAGCATCGACAATGCATAAGAGACACGTGACGCAAAGCGTCTCGAGGAGTAGATTGTGCGCGACCCTTGGGTAGACACAGAACATAGTCGATTGAGCCGTAATCCGGTTGTTATTGATTCTCAAGGGCAATGTTGTGTAAGTGAATTCACTACAGGCAAGACGCTCATTATGTTAATTTATTTGCACGTATAGGAAGTCAGGGGATAAAATAAAACACCACTGACAGCGAACACTTCATATTGATCACGGAAATAAGTCAACTTGTGCGTGTAATCAGATCATGCTGCCACGATAAACAAACTTGTAGAATTAGACCAGAGGGCACGTCCATGTCATTAATTAACGACAAGGGTCGATGTTCAATTGAATTAACCAGTTTTACATTGCAAAACCACCATCTGATTATTCGACACGCTCCATAGTGAACAATTACGCATCGAATTCGAGAAGTTCTTCAATGTGCACATGAGTCACGAAATGAAGCAGGTGATTCCTGATAACCATTTGCTCCAAAGAAACCGTACGTAATCAAAATGTGATACGGCTGGCCAGAATATTAACCGCTTACATCATTTTGTGCTGATAGACTACTACAAGTGAGTAATAATTGTAAATGTTTTACGCCCTAACATCATGGTCTGATAATGTCAGACCGTAGGCTCCGGAAATTGCGACCACCTGGAGTTCCTTATCATGCACCTAAATCTAAGCACACGGGCCTTCAAAAATTCTATCGAAATGTTACCACCGCCACCTGGATTCGGCCCCGCGACCATAAGGTCAGCAGTCAAGCACCTTAGCTGTCAGACCACGAAGGCGGGTGTTCGAGTAAGAATTGCCCAAAATGTGAGAATGGACAGATACACAGGCTTATGCACTAAACGAAAAATGAAAAGAAAAAGAAAAACATTGGAGACCCATAAATTTCGAAAAACTGATAAAGAACGTTGCCGTAGTTCTAAAAAAAACTTCTGAAGAAATAAAAACACGTTACTGTCCTGCTAACGAAAAATAAAACGATTTTGAACTGCTCTATAGAGAACATTAGGGGAAAGAGGGAGAGAGGCAGAAGTACAGAAGAATATTTTATTAAAACCTATGTGAACGCTGAAGCAAGAAATAGACTTTTAAGGTTAGACAAGGAAGCATAGCAGTGGTCGTTGATGGCCTTGCTGGCTTTTATCGCTTAAAAGAAGAGTAAACGAAAGCGCGCACAAAAAAATAAAGCTCCAAGAAAGTAGGACCTGCTGAGCAATCATTTTTACACTTACGATAAGCAACCATTTCTTAGAGCCTAATGGTGCGTACGAAAGCGCGACTCTTTAAAAAATGTAAAAAAAAAGAAACACGCAGGTCCGGAAAATGTTCAAGGAACACAACACACGAGAGATTAAGCACCAGAAAGACGAACGAGCTGTACACTACCGCGCTGCATGCCATAAAGTACGACCTAATCTAGTTTTGCTGACGCAAACAGCCCATTCGGGGGCCCCTGAAAACGGCTAAATTTTCGTTTCAATGACCGCCGAGCAGATGTGTCGCACAACTCTACAACCAACTGCAGCGCGAACAATCGGTAACAAACCTTGGCGAATGTAGTCATGCTTTTGGCTCCCAGACGCGACTTCCTGCGCATCTATAGAACAGGTCATATACTCGGCAAGAACGATTACTTAATGGATTTGTCTTGAGTGCAGACATCCAAAACACTCCCATGTTTTGTTGCAGCGAAGCTGCGTATGACTAAGAGGAGCGCAAATGTTACGGTCCATGAATCCGGGACGGCGCAGGAATTACAATAAAGAAACAACGCTGGCATACGCCTCCTCGAAGGGTTTCCGCTCTTGCGCTAGTTTCTCTCCATGGTATTTTTGTTTTCTGAATATATAGGCAGGTGTGATACGAGCATGAATCGCTGCTAATTAAATCACTCAAAGTGTTTTTCAACGGCAAGTTTTGGAATTAGGGCCCGAAACGTTTTGAGGCTCTAAGGAAATAGCGACGAGGCTACTGTAAATGCGCGAGAGCCAAACGGCGTTCGAATTATGCGCTGGGGACGCTATTTGTTGAATTTGTCAGGAGCCTGAAGGCCTGCCCGAAAAACTTTGCGTCAAACTCTTACAAAATATATAAGTGACGTGAATTCTGCCCTATAGGCTCACTCTCAGTGCCAAGATGCATCGGACATAAGCAACCCTACAATGTATACAAGCAAAATGAATGAACATTGAAGAGACCTATGAGAAATGTTTTTCGGACCTATATATATATATATATATATATATATATATATATATATATATATATATATATATATATATATATATATATATATATATATATATATATATATATCTTACCGACATGCACACACACACACTCCAAGACGCACCCTAGCGTCATCGATGCTGCAGTTGTCGAAGAGACCATGAACACAGCGGCGCACAACAAGGCACACTAGGATCGCGAAACGGGTACATAAAAGCGAATGCTACTCCTTTGCGGTCATTCCACCAAGCGTTCCTGCAAGTTCGGTCGAGGAGCGCGCGTGTTGGAGACCCAAGGGTGCCACTGATTATATGCATCCTCGACAACGCGCGTCACGGTTCGAAGACGGTCTACAAGAGAGGCGACACCGTGAGCGACGACCCGTGGCCCCGGGGAAGACCGCAGCGCTGCCGAAGTGCAATAAGGAGAGAATGGGGACAGACTCCAGGAAGCCAGACGAGGTCGAGAACTTATGCAGCATGTTCTTTATGGCCGATATGGAAGCTGTAGCAATGGAAGCTTATACTCTACTACGAGAAGGAAGAAGGAAAATGAGATGAGAATGATGAGATGAGTATGATCACCATCAAGATGGAGACGATTGGGAGGAGAAGATAAAACCCTGAGCGACTTTAATTGTTTCATTGCATTATGCGCTCTAAAGAGAGAGAGAAAAAAACGGACCATGTGTTTATCTTTTGGGTGAGTCATAACACTGCAAGCATGTGGCCCTCTTTAAAAAATACGTTAACTCTCACCTGGGCTACACGACTCTTCAAAAACAGTTAAAGTGACTCATTAAACAAAATCATACACAGACCTGCCAAGCTGATGACCTCAAAATTCATGACATGCGTACGATGGGAGGGGGGGGGGGATTATTTACTCTTTATTTGTGCCACAATGACATCCTCAACAAATATGATAGCCTGTCAAGAATTTGACGATTGCGATCATACTAATAAGCGTTATTGTACGCCGCTGCAGACGTGCGAAACAACACGATCTGCTGCGGGCCGCGACAGTTCTTCCTCCTTGCCAATCTTAATGCTCTTTTTCACGTGACAATGCACCATGGCTTAAGTGAGTTGAACGCTCCGCACGCAATAAGAAAATTGTTGGGTATAGTTGTTTTATTTTCACGGTGGCGCTAGCACTATTTTAGGAGGTTTACGGCCATGTTCGTACAGTCGAGAGGATCGTTCTAAATTCGGAAGTGTCCCGGCGAAATCGGGATAGTTGGCAGGCATGTATATGCATGGGAAGTCCGGAAAAAAGAATATAAAGACTTTTTTTTTCCTGAGAGCGTAGGTGAAATACAACACTTTACCGGATATATAGAATAAACAGGACAAAATGTGACCAGCTTCACGCCATGCTCAAACACTAGCAAGAGACAAAGATAAAACAGCAATGACTCTGTATTAGTTTGTTCAAACGGAGCCTCATGATGTTTTTTTTTTTAGCGTCAGGACAGGATTTCGGCTTGGATAGCTCATGTTGTTCAAGTTGAAGACTTTAGCTCTATATTGTCTAATTTTATCCAAGATCTCAATTTTTATTCGACTTCCTCTAACAATACAACCACAACGAAGGCAACAACAACAACGACGACGACGACAATAATAATAATAATAATAATAATAATAATAATAATAATAATAATAATAATAATAATAATAATAATAATAATAATTTTACAAAGTGCTCGCTCATGATTTCCTGCTGCAAGATTTCAATGATGCATTCAGGGGCATCACACTCCCCAAGCAGAAAAACCCGCATTGAAAACCAGTTGTTAATATTATTTTTTTACAGCCTTTCTCATAAAAAAATTTTCCGCCACTATAACTGGTAGTGATCCACACCGATCACTACCAGAAAGCTGCTATGGAGCCTCCAGCGACAAGTGATAGGAAACCAGGCTATATATTGCGACGCTGCGAATGCACCAGGAACGGAAAACACGGAACTGGTGCGAAGGGGCCGGGGATTGCGTACACTGCTATCTTGCTTGCGTTCGCAGACCACACGCCACGAAGAACGTGAACAGAGATTTCCTCGAAGTAGGAGCAAACGATCGACCAACGAAAACACAAGCACGGATTCGAACGACGATCGAGCTATACAGAAAAGGGGGGCGCGAAAAGCGGGCATTATAATAAATCATGATCCCGGCGGCCCCATCATCGCCGAAGGCCTGCGCAGCCTGCAGCATCCATCACTAGCCGCCAACGGCAGCGAGGAGGCACGGCGGCGACTGTGGGCACAGCGAAGCGTCCACGACGCTGACGCGCCGCCTTACTATATGGACGCACTGCAGCAAGAAACAAGTTGCGTGACCGTGCATGCTCGCATTGTGTGGCGGTACATGGCTGTCGCGAACTGCGTTACGAACTACATACTTCGATATATCGGCACACTCGTTATAACGATGCGCGATGACTGGAGTGAGAGCATAAGTCGCGTGATGGCTGGGTGTGCGCGTTCGTTCAGTGAAACACGGTTATCGCGAAGAGGCCTACGCACTGTAGCTCGACTTAGCGGGCATTTCGATATATAGCCTCTCGCTCATTTATTGATTGATTGATATGTGGGGTTTGACGTCCCAAAACGCCCATATGATTATGAGAGACGCCATAATGGAGGGCTCCGGAAATTTAGACCACCTCGGGTTCTTTAACGTGCACCCAAATCTGAGCACACGGGCCTACAACATTTCAGCCTCCATAGGAAATACAGCCGCCGCAGCCGGGATTCGATCCCGCAACCTGCGGGTCAGCAGCCGAGTGCCTTAGCCACTAGACCACCACGGCGGGGCTCTCGCTCATTTAAAACGATTTATAACGCGGTAGAAAGGACCCGTGACCAGCGTGCGCGAATCAACACCCCGTGCAGTTACACGTAGGAAAAATATAGTTCGACGTATATAGAGCCACTGGACATAGATATATTCACCTATAACCAAGTTAGCTCCTTTGTAACACTTTATTTTTAATAGCTGTATCATCGTCAGACGCACTGCAGAAAAAAACCGAAATAAAAAAACACGATTCACTGAAAGCACAGTAAAACTAGTAAAAACCAGCGTTGTTCTTCTTCTGCTTTGCTCCTTCGTAGTTTTGTCTTGAGCTTTTATCATTCGTTCGGTATCATTAGGCATGACACTTTCGATGCTGTTCAGCTCAGGATAAGCGACAAGCGCACATGAAGCATGCTTATCTATTTCCTTACCCTGTTACTTTTTTTTTATATAGTTGACTCCCCTGATTTCAAGATTTCCTGAATGACACTCTCGACGCCGCGATTCTCAACAACCACGCAAACTTATGGTGCTACCAGCTTATAGCGTTTGTATTCAGTTACAAGTTTGACATACCCAACGACTATCGCGTTATTAATGGCTTACGAGGGAGCGGTTATTATACGGAGGCGTCGAGGAGTCAAGTCTCACCTGTACAATGTACCGATTAATTAACATTATCAAGATATTTCTGTACAATAGGCAGATCAACATCGTCTTGCCCCGAGAATAATCCTGCACGCGAACTGCAGAAAACGAGAAAAGTGAAGGCCAGCCGATATAACAGACCCGGAGGACTTGGCGAAAAAATTGGAACGCGCGCTCGCTATGAGTTGCACGCTGGGGAGCAATAGCAGCGCCGAATGAGCAGTCGGCAGGCAGAAATGAGCCGAACAGCCTCAGTTTGCGTCCAGGGAGACATCACGCGGAGTACGAATCACGTCGACGGAGTCAAAGACCCACACCTCTGCGTAGAGTAATTGAAGCACTAAGACCGAAAAGACCTTCGGGGGTAAATGAGATATATATTGAAGCAAAGTAAGGAAAAATCTACTCAGGATATGCTTTCAGAGTTGTCTAAGCTGTGCATAAGCGTGCAGTTTGATTGTGCTATGCTGCCCCGCCGCAGTGGTCTAGTGACTATAATATACTCGGCTGCTGACTCACAGGTCGTGGGATCGAACCCCGCCTGCGGCGGCTGCATTTTCAATGGAAGCAAAAAGGCTGTACGACCGTGTGCTCCGATTTGGGTGCACGTTAAAGAACCCCATGTGGTCGAAATTTCCAGAGTCTTCCACTACGGCGTCTCTCATAATCATATGGTAGTTTTGGGACGTTAAACCCTACATATCAATCAATTATTGTGCCATAATTGTGCGAGACACAACCCATTATGCCAAGGATCGTACCAACAGCTAGCCATTTGTATGCACCTTCTACCATTGACCGTCCTTAAAGCTCCTCCACATCACAGCGTTTTCATCATTACTAGCGAAATTGCGCAACGGCCTAGCGCGGGGCGCATCCCGCATTTTTTCGAGCGCGCGCCTCCACGGATCATGGTATCTCGGACTGCGCGCGCGCTTCTCAGATCAGACTCGTAATTCAAGAAAGCACGAAGGTCACTTTTTCTTGCTGCCGCGGCCGCGTTTATGAAAAGAGCACGCTGCTCGTAAAGGATGAACAATTGTGACAGTTCTTAGCACTCATCCTTTGTATACTTGTGCTTTCGTTTCGTGCATTTTTTTTTCTGTTTCAACAGCGTGCTTTAAGTGTCTAGATCGGACAGTTGTTTATGCGCGGTCGTGATGTGTATGCTCATTTCGTGAGTGCTTTCTGCTTGACGTACGCACTGTAAGTTTCTAGCTGCTTGCCGTACTTCCTATAAATTTGCAATTTGTTGCTGGAGCACTCATTCATTTGCCCTTGTGGCGAAACAACGAAGATAAACACTCAGCTACCTCGGCGAAGACATGTTTCACACTTGTGTTACACCGATACCTGAAAAGAAGGATCACCCATGTTTTTAAACACAATTTCGTTCAAGATTTTTTACGATACCTCTGCCCCAGATTTGGGTGCACGTTAAAGAACCCCAGGTGGTCTAATTTCCGGAGTCCTCCACTACGGCGTCTCTCATAATCATATGGTGGTTTTGGGACGTTAAACCCAATATATTAACTATTAATTACGATACCTCTGCGCCGTCTGATTTCATCATTTCGCTGCACAGCACGAGCTTTAGCGATCAGACCCAACACTTCGGAGCTGTGAGCAGTGTTGCTCTACACTTTGTAAGCGGACATGCATAGCTAATATCTGTTTTCCTCCCCATACCCGCCTATTCCCCCCCCCCTTTTTTTTTCAGTAAAATATATTCGGCATGACAATAATAGGCACGGAAAAAATAGAGTATCAGATATATGGTCACATAACCAGAAAACACGCGTTCAATAGATCAACTGGCATTTTCTCGATAGAAAGCAGCCTGTGCATCGCGTCGAAAAGCATGATGGCTGACGTTTCTCTCATATTAAACAGGCCAGACCTAACCGATGGGTACGATCGGAACCACGCAGGCTGCGTGCTACACGTACAAACCATAATGCACGTCAGCTGCTTCAATCTGTCTCCATTTTGTTGTGCATCTCCTGGAGTTTGCTCAACGACGTCTAGACTGCACGAGATGACTCTTACACTTACACGCTACGTGCCTAGCGAAGTAGAAGAGAACTATGGGCCTCGGATGCACAGATATACGTTTGCGTACACCGCAGTAGATTAGAGCATGCACGTAACGGCGAACAGTCACGGTACCATGAACGCCTGGGTGACGCGGATACGTCGCAAATGAACTCTGACAGCGTACAAGCACTGCCCGAAAGGCACCCGCGAAGGACGTGTACCATCATGAGTTCACTGTTACTGCTTTTACATAGCAGGCAGGCTAAATATCAATTTCCACGCCAATCTCAGGAAAAGCGGTGTGACAGACACTAGAAACTATTTCGCAGTTATTTTGTGTTTTGCTTTTTTTTGTGAAAACTTACCCTCGAGGTACATTAATTTTTGTTTATACGAGTATTAGATGTGTGCCGTAGGGTCAGTGTTATGCATGAAGTGATGCAGTGTTTTGCGAAATCTGCTATCATGTACTCAGCGGTCATAGCAGTCGTGTCACTATAGCGGAGGCCAGCTTGCTGTGGCTGGCGGGAACGCTGTTCTCGCTGTAAGCCTTAACATGAGCATTAAAGATGGCATGCAACAGCATACATTACTGTAACAGAGCAGCACGGAAATGCAGCACCTATATATGCCACCAGTTATATGCTGCTGTGACAGTCTGAGCCCCATGTGTTAGTTAAAACAGTGCGAAGGAAGCCTAGATAACGAATTCAGAGAAATTATAGCGAAATATATTTTCTTTTGCGTATTTGAACTACTGCAAAAATGAAGCAATTTAAAATGAAAATGGGAGCAAAGACAACACGTCGCAGAATGGAGTCAAACCCATACTTTTGGAACTAGAGTGACGTTGTTTGCCAACTACGCACACGTTATTTGCCAACAACGCACACATGATGGCTTCATTTTAGGTTACTGAGAGATCACAAAAGCTATTCAGCGCACCAACGGACGTGCTACTATGCACGTTAACACCGAGACAAACTCAAAACATGAAGCAACAATCCTTAAAGGACCCGTAAACCACCAACGGACACCCGCGCGCTGCTGTCCGTGCCTTTTCTCTATCGAGAACAGATGAACAGAATAGTTGACGTAATGACGTCAACTGACGCTGTGTACAATACAAACGACGCGGCGTACCAGAGACCCTGTCAGTGGGCAAACGAAAGCTTGTTTACAGCTAGCACATGCACGCGCCTGTTGCGTTTCCACCTCGGACGCAGCACTCAAGGGAAAGCTACGGAGGCGGAGCTTCTGCACATGTAGCACTACGCGAAGCAGTCCGTTTTGGCGCGCTGTGGAAAGTGACGGGGGCGCACCATCAGCGCTTCACGTAGACGCAGACGCCGCTTAGCGTTTGAGATGCACGTTAAAAGGTGGGACTTTTTCACTCGCTCAAAAACGTCAAGTTACAAAAGATAAAAGAAATACGAATATCTTACAAGCGTGAGCTGCGTCCTTTCTCAAATAGCGCCACGTAGAAAATGAAAGAGGAACATTTATAACTTTCATTGAAAATACGGGCGCTACTTTGGAGCTACCTTCACTGACAGTGGAATGTACGTAGTTCGGCTTTGTAGCTTTCCCTTCAGTGCCAAGAAAAGTTGCCCAGGTGGTCAAACGAGCCGAGGAACGCAGCCTAGCGAAGGAAAGAGCGAAACGAGGAAACGCGTGCATTTCCACCATCGTTCACTGCAGACTCCTATACACCATGGCAACGCCACATTGATATTTCTACCTCTGGGTGGTCTACGGGCCATTCAAACAACGTTACGCTAACCTCGGTGCTTTACTTCATGGTCCAACTGTATCATCCCCAGTCGTGATAGATTACTAGCTGGCTGCCGTGTGGTGATTAACGATTTCCACTTGATGAGGCTGTGTCGCTCAATACAACGTTGCAGTCCGTCGCCGCGTTCAGCTGGATATAGCCAAGTGATAATTGCTACTCGCTCCCACGGATGGATAACCGAGAACGATTTGGAGGTTGCGGCTTACTACACCATTTGGGGCAATATTAGAACCGAGGGGTGCTTCCCCATTTCCGAAATGGAACCTCACCACGAAAATTATTACAGCGGACGAACGTTTGACCGCTAGTGCAATTTCAAATGCATATGTAGGTAAAACAATCTTCAGAGTTAAATGCGTATCGCGATTCCAGAGAACTACCATATACTACAATATATAAAAAATAAAGAAAAAGACCGCAGAGCAAAGATTCACCCTCGTGAATTCGCTCTGCGAGCGGGCGACGGATGGTTTCTGTTTAATCGAATAGGCTCATGTTACCGCCAATAGACACTATACACGCAAGAGTGACAAAGAAAAAAAGACAAGGTTCCCAGAACAACACATTACCGTGTATTTTGGAGCAAGACGATTACTGGAAGAGAAAGTGGCACGATTCAAGACCATGCTGCCGAAACGCCAGCGAAACAGCGTCAGTCTGACGTCACGACTGTCAAGTACGATTTCGGACTGGCCCAAGAAAAAGTAAAGTACCCGTATCCTCCTTCGGGCTCTTCTGTGTGGAAAAGCCTTGAACGTGGCATTTTATCTGAATTTCGAGAATGAACGACGACGAAACAACAACGGCGCTTCACCGTCTGTGCCCACGCCATTGCCAGAAAAAAGTGTGGCTCGACACACGTATCATCCCCTACAAATTGAACCTATGTACTTATTCAAAATACTAAAAGACCGAAAAATTCAAAATGGTCAATTTAATAACGCAAACAAACCACGTGCATGGGGATGGCTTCCAAATATACCTGCGCGAGGCAAAATATGCCGAAGATTCAATTCTACGACCAGCTGTTTCATCGACACGATATGACCAAAAAAGGCATTTGACCCTAAAGTGACAATGGAAGAGGCAAAAATATCGTTTTCTAGCACGAAGTGCCTTTGATTTCCAGGTACGAAGCGCAATGAAACGGGGCATTATGACGCTAGTAAATTATTTTCAACGAAGGCCGCTGAAGGCACGCGCATGCAGCGAATGCATCGTACATCAATTTAACTTCCCTTGATCTGCTTTGACTACTGAGACTGAAGCCATTGCTTTTGCAAGAGACGGTCGGAATGATTTTGATTTTGTCTACGTCGTCCCCGGTATTCATAAGGCCGACGACACTTCCTTTATATTTTTTTTTGTTTTTGCTCAATCACACCTATGGAGGAGCATGACAAAGGAAAAGCACGACCGAGTCACTCGAAGAAAAGGGCAAGCAGAAATCGAATCGACGGCGACAAAACGGGGCCCGCCGCTGTCCGTGCGTAGAGCGCCGAAATGATAAATCTCGGGATCGCCGGCGAAGGCGGGTTAGGCGCGATGGAGGATGGAAAGGAGAAAATTTCAGCGCCGAACACAGCACCGCCCCGCGGCGAAGTCGCCCGAGCTAGAACCCCGCGAAGGAACGTCAGCGGCTCCCTGGGCCACCGACGCCATCTCGACGCGAGCGCCCGAACGCCGGCGCGCGCGGATAAAAACGAACGCCGTGCGCGGACCACGAACACTGAAGGAGCGGCCACCACGGGAGCCGAGCGCCTCTGAACGATTCCTCCCACTGGATGATTTGGCTCCAACATCAGCGTTGGCCGGAAGTGCTCTTTCAAGCTGGTTGGAAGGTCTTCGACGGTACGGAGCTCACCGCTGCTTCGGCGCGTGTGGTTGAATACTTGAAGTGCATCGCGTGTTTCGTCATTGAACGGGAAGTGATTGCCAAGCCGTAGTCGTGGCTACACACCCCAGTTAAGGACCCATTTGCACGGATATTCAGGAGTTTAGTTCGTTCTGGGGGTAAGCAGCGACGAACTTGTGTTCCGTGGACTACAGGAAAAACGCACACGCAGCATTCTATTCTAGCGTGACGCACACATTGCGGGGGAAAAAAAAGAAAGAAACTCTCACTTTTTGTAGAAGAGAGCGAGGAAAACGCACTCTTCCTTTCATCGAGAAAACTGAGGACTGCACAAGAGTCTGGAGGTACTAAGCTTCATTCGAATGGTCAGTTAGTGCTTTGTGCCGCCGTCAACTCAGGACTTGGAGTACCGGGTGCGTTAGAGGAAAAAAAAAAAAAGTGAGCGAGCAGAACTATTGAGGCTGACCGCCGGTACGACACGACTCCGGGAAGCCGGCGCAGCTAGCACCGTTGGAAGCAGCAAAGCGTGTCGGATTGACGAAAGAGCGCCGTCGCAGAACCAAAGGCCAGGTGAGAGATTTCTATACAGTGTTTGAATTATGAATGCAAGAGCTTGCTGCGAGGAGACACTATAGTTTCTGGTCTGTTGAACACTCACATAACGTGACGAAATATACGTCATAATTTATGGGTACAACGTGACAGTACATGATACAGAGACAGAAAAAATGCTCTAAAGGTTGCATTTTTTTTCTTAGCCAACGGGACAATAATGGCTGCAAGTTGCTTACTTTTGCAGCGCAAGCGACGACCTGACTGTTAACAGCAGTTGCGACCATCATTAACGCTTAATGGGAACCAATGTTCATTAGTTTTTTCCACTTGTTCGAACATTGCCGTAGCCGACTTGGTGCCGAAATACAGCAATGTCTTGCCTTAACGCTGAAATCTGTCGATTACAAATGTACCACAGCTATATGTTAGCTACGCTATCAAGTAATCTGCGCTCCTGTGATCCAGGCGCTATAGTCGTGGTTATCATAAAGCTATTTCTCACACTCAAAAGGTACGAAGTCATTGCTCTCACAGTGCTTATTAGGAGCGCATGAACACATCTCTGAGCTTGCCTAGCGCTCTCTTGAAACACATAGAAAACGGTAAGAAACAATTGACCCGTACGATGTTCACTTTTAGTGGTGATAAGTTGCGCTTTGAAAGCAACTTCAAAGAGCTAGTCAGACATGCAAAAAAACCGTGACACTTGTTTTACCTTTTAGCTGCCACAGTAGTCTAGTGGCTATGGCGATCAAAAGCTGAGCCGACGGTCGCGAGATCGCACGCCGGCCTCAGCGGCCATATTTCGTTAGACGGCAGATGATGTAGAACTGTGTGCTTTTTTTAGGGGCAGGTTATATATCCCCAGGTGATCGAAGCTTCGAATGCCCCTTCACTAAGTAGTCGCTCATAATCACATCATAATTTTAGAACGCCAAACCCCAATAATTATTATTTTATGTTTCTCTCAAAATTTCACTTCATGCTTCAGGCGGGCGACAACGCACATAATCAAGGAGCTCCCTAAACGCAATCGAGATAAAAAAAGCAGCCTGTAGTCATACGCGTGCGCATACGAGGGACACGCAAGGGGTCCCCCTTAATCGTCCGAGGGGTGGCCAACTTTGTCCTCATAGAAGCGAGAAGTCATGGCGATGCAGGAGTTTGACGAAAATGGCGGCCCGGAACGACAATTCTTGCATTCCTCGAGCTGTTCACTTCCCACTGTTACCTCCGGAAAGCTGGAGACTGAAGGCAGGCCACTTTGATTCTGCATTTGGTTCCGCCCTTGCCGCCTAATGCTCTGTGCACGCTTAAGCCAAAAGCAATCAACTTTATTAGCGACAGACGGAGCGAGCATGCGAATAAATGAAAGACACTGCATCAGGACGGAAAGGCGGGCTAGTTGGCAATTCGTAATTGTTCAGCGAACTGATACGCCGAAGAAACACACACACGAAGCAAGGAGGAGGCACACAGCACGAACGCTTCAAACCACGCGTGAAATTTCTGAAGCGTATCAGATTTCCATAAATAAGAATCAGTGTATCAGCCATCCGTCATTATCACTGCACGACTGTGAGTTTAACTATATAGATAATTTTTATTGAAAAGTGCTCCGAATGAACACCACGCAGGCTGCTCACACTGTCGTCTTATTCTTGTTGACATGCGCACCTTTGTGTATTTATATGTCCTTCTAACGTGAGAATAAACCAACTGTTAGTAAAAGTGCTGGTGCTGTGTGCCTCCTCTTTGCTTAGTTTGTGTTTCTTCCACGCTCCCAGTTCACTGAACAATAATAAATGAAAGCTCGAGTCACTTTCGTCAGAGGCTTAAGTAAAGCCTACGAAAAAAAGATGGAGAGGAGGAAAATAATACTGATAGCCTATACATATTGCACAGATAAAAAAAGTTTTATTCGGAACACCGGCTCGCATATTGTGTTTCTAGACTCAAACACCATACCCCCCCAACACTGAGAGAAAGAATACATCATTTATCGTCGCAATACATCATTTATCACCGTGCGAACGAAAAACAAATAAGGGAGATGTACATTTAAAAAAATCAGAACCAAATACAACGGTAATCATTTAAACTTGCGGAAGATCCAAAACTTGCATAAGCAAAGCAATGAACCAGACAACGGGCACGCAAACTCCACCACAACGTACACTTGTTGACGTCTTGTTAACACGTATACCGACAAGCGCTAGTCAGGATAAGCAGTACAAGCAACCGGAGACGGTCGAAGACATCGCATACGGCTTATTGTCGCTGTTAGACGCAGCTGCTACGAGCCACTCAGCGAGTGCGTTATGGTCATCATCGGAGGCCAACCCTTCGGCATACAGTGGAAGAGGACGTAACCGAAAAAGGGCGGGACAACAAGGCCATAACACTCCATAACAAAACAGCTGAACAACATCGCGCGAAGACGAATATGCATTCGCTCACGGCATGTATTATAGAAGTACACGAAGCGAAACAGTACAAGAGAGCATACAAGAGCACGGGTGAAAACGTACGGCAGCTGCACGTAATGGCGTAGGGGCCGGCGGCCTACAAGAGCAGACAAGAGGAGTGAACACGCAGTCCTTCTACACGCCTTTCCCCGCGCTTTCCTCGCGGATGCAGGCCCGCAACGCGCGGGCTCCGAGAAACTTCGGCCTCGCATGTCTAGCAGCAGCGAAAGCGCCATCAATATGCCATATAAATGTTTTACGACCACGGGACCTCCCAAGGCGGAAAGGGTAACATTAACGAAGGCACTGCTAACAAGGATCGATCGTGGCAGCCCACCCACAACTCGGGGCTGCCACAGCCACGGCACGCCACGGTCCCAGCAGGCGGACGGCCCCGGACCCGAAGACAAACAGGGTCCGGGAACTCCCGGGCACATTAAGGGGCATTAAGCAGCCCGCCACTGGTAGCGTCAAGGGCGTACGTGCAGGAGCACGGGACAGAACCGATGAGAGAGAACCTAATTCACTAAGGCACGCGACTCGAGCGGGCATCCTGCGTGTGGCCAGCGGCCTTTGTCAGCGCAATAGTGGCGACTTCGGTAGTGTAACAATGCAAAGTCATTGAGCAACACAACGCAACAAACACCGTTGCATTAATCATATTAGCCGACAGACACAAAGAGAGAATTCGGCATTGCATAGGTATGGCAGGTTTGTGCCGGGCCGTACGCATGGTACTATACTCCGAGCGGCAAGATGTGCAAGAAAATGATCTGTCATGTAAAGTAGCCATAAAGCAGCTATTGCAGCAACTATCACAGCTGTGTAACTCGAAGCTACCCGTCACCCTTGACACTACTCGTTTTTTTTTTTGGTTGCTTTCATCCATCCCCGCCTCTCGTCTACGGTCAAGATGCTACGCGTCTACCGTGAGCAAATGTCGCAGCTCGATAAATGAGCCAAAAAAAAACGAAAAAAAAACGTGAGGTAATATATATATCTTCAAACTGCCTTCGCTGCATCCTACGCTGACTTCTACGTGCTATGTCGAAAAAAAAAAAGATTCAAAAATAAACTAACGAATCATCAACAATGTGGGCGAGTCGTAGCTGGCCGCTGAGCGCGTAATAACACGATGCTATATACACTGCGCACGCTTGGCTGCCCGTCGCGTCGCCGCTGTTATGCGTCTCTGGCACGGGCCTTATTAAATGGCTAACGAAATAATAAAAAAAACGATATAGTGACGTCCTTAACGTCGAAAATCGAGCGCCGCGTTGTAATAGTACTCGCACCACTGAAACCACTGATATTGCGCAATGCTATGCGAATGGTGCACATAAAAAGAGTGCACACACGTGCGCTAAAACGAAGAACAGAACACACGCGCATCGCGGTATTTTATATACGTGTGCGTAGCACTGCTTTCTTGCGCATGAAGGCGATTTCCTTTCATCCAAGTTAAGCTAACGACTTTTGTCGCCACGTGTGCCCACCACATTCGCAAAAAATATTATATAATAAGCTAAAAGATAGAGCAAACAAAATGCAGAAATATAATGTGAGCGCAACGAACTCACTAAGCTAACGCTATACGCGTTCTATGCTCCCTCGCGCACCCAGGAGGAAACAAAAACAAATTTATTATAAAGGCCTCTAAAATAACTTCAATGCCCTAACCTTTCATATTTTTGTTAGCTATCCCCCGTTTTCTTTTTGCTGTACTTTTTTTTTCAAGCTCTGAAGAATCGTTTCAGTAACACAACGCCAGGCGATAACATCACCGTCTCTTGGGAAAAACGAGAAAACGGTAACAATTTAAGAGACGACTGGCCATTTTGTGGAAACACCACAGCGAAGGCAGCACCATCAGCCGGTATGAATTTAGACAGGCCCGTTTTCTAAGGGATCCAGGCAATATACTTTATTAAAGAAAACGGAAAGGACCGGTAGCAGCACACGACGTATGTTCAACGGTCCCGATTTTAAAAAAAAAAACTCGAACAATGTGCACGCCATTAGCAGTGTTTTTTAAACCATGCCTATTTAGGTTCATGGTCTTCAGGTGGTGCAGCAGAGAGGAAACGACACACACGCATACGGAGTGTTTAGGCTAACGTCAGTATAGTGTAGCCCATCAGAACTAAGCTACACCTATCCGTGCCTCATGCCAGGGTTACAGTGGCGTTTTAGTTTTACTGCGTTAGCTTATCATTCGCTTTCCTATTTCATTTTTTTTGCTTATCAGTCATATTTCAACACCTTTCCTGTTCAACACATTGCAGCCAACCGCATATATCAGCCACTTAACCTCTGTATTTCATAAAACTATCTATTAGCTGAGAGGACAGGCACAAATCCAGATTTGATAAAGGAGAGCGAATGAACTATAAACTACGATTCCGGTTTGAGAGGAGAGAGAGAAAACCAAAACGCACGTCATAAATTGAAACGTCACAACTTCGTCAATATTATTTCGTCACATTACTCGATCCGATTAATTTACGTTTTTTGTGCGATAGCGTTAAAAACAGCTCCCTGTGGTGTCGGCGGTGTCGTATTCTTTGATTATCAAGAAAAAAGCAAAGAAGGCCGTAAACGAAAATCCCAGGTAGATGTAACTCAAGATAGAAGCTGAAGTTTGTTCGCTCTTCGGCTCTTCTTGTGGCACAGTTTGGTACCATCGAGAAGCGAAGGCTGGGTAGCGATTGGCAAGAAGATCGAGATTTGATTGATATGTGCGGTTTAACGTCCCGAAACCACCATATGATTATGAGAGACGCCGTAGTGGAGGGCTCCGGAAATTTCGGCCACCTCGGGTTCTTTAACGTGCACCCAAATCTGAGCACACGGGCCTACAACATGTCCGCCTCCATCGAAAATGCAGCCACCACTGCCGGGATTTGAACCCGCGACCTGCGGGTCAGCAGCCGAATACCTTAGCCACTAGTCCACCGCGGCGGGGCAAGACGATCGAGAGAGAGAGAGATAGTCGTCAATCAATAAAGAGATAGAAAGAACCATCTTTACTTATAGGCCATTTGAAAATGCCACGTATGCTTCTTTTCGTACATATGGTGCCTGATCTTTTAACCTCGCAATGGGCAATCTGCGCTAAACATGCAAAAGAACCCTTATTCCTTCCTCCTAACACGTTGAGTTTTGTCAAAAAATACGAACGCTCGTAAAACGTGTATACTTAAGTTATATTCCGTGCGTTCAAAATACTCAATGTGATGTTATCTAGTCGCTTCGTATATAGCTAATCAATTACACAAGCAGTACTACCGGGCGTTTTCGCGTGTTGCACATTTAAGACTCAGCTAGAGCGGTCAAGTGAACAAGCAGAAACTTCCATTGAATATAGTACCGTATGCACAGCACGTTGCAATTGACACACACACACACACACACACACACACACACACACACACACACACACACAAAAAAAAAAAAAAGAGCCGGAAATGACGGAATCAGAAGATAAGAACTCAAGGGCAACCATATATTACGCCATCCTATTAAGTAAATCGTAAGCATTTTGATTCTTGGGGATATTCGCTTATTACGACACTTGCGGAAGGCAATCATGGATGGAAGCGTTTTCTAACTGACACACTCGGATCGATTCAAGCAATCTGTTACAGAGAAAGAAAAGCATTCCAAGACTGAAAAGTTGTTCGCAGGCATCGTTTACATTAGCCATAACGAAGGCTGCTTTTGAAACGGCCAGAACAAACGCGTTTTCCTTTCACAAGCAGCATCCGTTAGATTACAACAAAAAGCGAAAAAAAAGCTCGTGCAAAAACAAAGCCCGCCGGAGCGAGCAGACCAATGTATACGCGCTAATGAAACGACGTTTGCTGCATTTGTTTTGATGCATTTTGTTCGGGCCGTACGTTGAATATCTAATGCGGTTATTACCAAAGCTCAGCTCTCTGAAAATAACCCTTCCGAAGTTTTGGCTGAGTGCTCGGAAGCTGACCTTTTGCTCACTGAAAGATGCCCGTGTGTTATGTTTGATTACACAGATAGCGTAGTTGTCTCAAGATCACGTGAGGCCCATTGACAACTGGGGCTAACATCATTTCCGTGCTGAAAAGGGGCTCACCGCCTGTAAAAGATGCACGACGCAGAGCAACAATGCCTCGGGGAAAAGCTCACAAACCAAATCAACTGGAGCTACTACGTCGTTCTACTCTGAACGATTAGAAATTTCATTACACTGCGAGACCATTCATCGCTTGAGCGACATAGCCAAACGTTTTGTTGAACTAACACATCAGTAAGCTACACGTATGTATATCTTCTCCCCTTCAAAAATAGAAGAAGTCTGTTTTATTATAAGTCCTTACACTCCATTGCACAGACCGATAGAGATGTACCACACGCTCAATGAAGTGGTGCCCGCTGAAACGGCAGCTGATCCAGTATAAGCTCTGCCTATATATCGAGGCTGAAGATAAAATAGAAGTAACATGTAATTCAGTGTATATTCGCACCTCAGCAAGAAATGTTGCAACAACAAATTCGAACAACGACGACGACATCATACATGCAGTGCTTAGTTCTTGCTCGTTCTAAAGCGAAATATATGTATTTTATTTGTAACTGCATCACTTAGCCGATTATTTCACGCCTGACATCTATGGACCACCACAGACAAGATGAGCCATTTATTTCGGTGCAGTGGCCTACGCTTCATCTCCATCAACTGTATAATCGACTTGTAGGAATGATACCATATATTTACATTATGTGTTGACATTGTGGTATGGTTACTTACCGCGGAAACTGTACAGTCCTACGTTATGTAAGCTGGAACTGACTATACGATATGGCTGATGCGGCAACTATAGTGGCCTACCTTTTTTCTGAGCCAAGTGTAATCGGTAGCGCGTCCGCACTGCGACACACGTGTGCACACACGCGCACATAAAAACACATTTTTGCTGGAACGCAAAAAAAAAGAAAAAAACGCTAGGGCAATACAAAAATAAAAAACAAAAACGAAATGGAAGTGTGACAACACCATAAGCCGGCTCAGACAAGTCTCGACTTTAAAGAATACTTAGCAAAACAAACGGAGCGTTTACAGCAGGAACGTGCCTTTCGCTAAAACGAGGGCTCCGCGACGTCTCAGGCAATTCCAAGTGCCTCCCAGAACACGGAAACATGCTTAGGCAAACGAGCTCACGAAGAATGAAACAAAAAAAGTGGGGGGGGGGGGGCAAAAAATAAATAAAAAAACAGCAGGGCGAACGAAAAACGGGGTCACTCGAAACACGAGCGAATAAGCGCGCACACTCTCAGAGACAGAACGGCGCGAACAGCCTAACGGCGAAAGAATAAGGTAATTTTGTAACGCGAGCAGCCAACGTCACTTTAAGATTATAAGGGTCACAGAATGGTACGAGGCGAGCTAGAGGCGGCCATTCGCCGTCGTCTGCGATACGCCAGAACCCAAGGTAACCGACTGCCCACCACATTACAATAAACGAACAGGATGCTGGCTGAAAGGATAACGCAAGAAAAAAATTAAACGAGCAAAAAAATGTACAACGCATGATCCGAATGTGATACAGTTGCTGTCATTATTTTGCATTTTTAGTCCGCCCACTCCGAGCTGAAAAGCAAAAAAAAAAATAATCCAAGAGAGAAAACAACGAAAACAACATGGGACAAGTCTGAGATCGTCCGCTCGGCTGTTACACCAATCATAAAAGAAAGATTTCAACAGCTGCGCCACAACAGCGGGCGCACTGGAAACAAAAAGAAAAACGCAAAGGAACAGAACGGGTCTTGCGAAGCGTAGTGCCGGCGAACAAGGCAACACTTCGAACATAAAAAGTAGAAAAATAAAAAAAAAGGTTTCGTATGACTGAAGAATACCCACGGCATTTCGAATCGAAAAATGAGATAGCGAACAGGAACAATCATGTTGTGTTGTTCTCTATTCCTTTATATTTATTTTTATTTTCGGAGAAAATTACAGTACCCGGTCGCAGAAAGTACAAAACGTCCACATCGACAGGCGCGCAACCGGGAAAACTAGAAACTAAAATAATATTCAGTCACCGGAGAGGAAAACAAAAATGCGAGTGCAAAATCGATAGCGAAAGAGAAAAAAAAAGACAGCACGCGGTAGTACCGATGACTACATCATTTTTATTTTATGTTTTAGCAAAAAATAAAGCTTCCCCGAACGGGTAATCAAATCGGGCAACCGACCGAGCCGAAAGGAGACGCCAAAAGAACCTCCCCCTTCAAAAAACGAACCTTTTCGGTGGGAAGTAAAAATTCAGTCACAAAGAACGGAAGGATCGGGTCAGAAAGGACGCAGGCCAAGACGCGCATGGGCACTCCTCAACAAGGCAGCGCTTCGAACACGAGCGAATTCTGCGAAGGTTCAATCACGACAACGTTGCAATATATATATATATATATATATATATATATATATATATATATATATATATATATATATATATATATATATATATATATATATATATATATATATATATATATATATATATATATAAAGAGTGTGCGTGTTTTTCAAATAGGTACAGTAAGACAAGACTGGTCTCGTCAACCGCAACGAGCAGCCGGAGTCCAAAGCGGGGCAAGTATACCAGCGCAGTGGCTGGGGAAGATAGCTCAGAGAAGTCAGGCGCCTGCACCGCGAGTCCAGTGAGCCAATAAAAGCAAAGAAAAAGGAGAGGCAGCCGGAAGGCCATCCACAAACTTTCAATAGCGCGTTCAGATGGAAATGTGCCAGACGGGACTTCTTCCATTCCAGCGGGCGCGATGCGCGGAAACCATGACGAGCTTTGAAAGGAAATTTTCGCGAACCAGCTGCCAGGGTACGTCACGTAGAGAGAGGAAGGAAAAAATATAAAAATAAACGAGGACTTGAAGGAAAAGAAGGACAGGAGTTTCAATTTGAGATGCCGAGTTGCATTACAGTGCAGTTCTCGACAGGGACTTTGGAGCAAGCTAAAATTTTGCAGCGAAAGATTTCAGACGGAGAAAAACGGTGCCTGTTAGGAATGCAATTTTCGGACTGCTATTTCATGTAATGTGCGAGAGAGTGCTCGAGCGCCAATTTGGTGAAGTGTAGGCATATTTATTTGAGGTTAGGCTTAATATTATAATGAATAATATTAGTATATTATTATATATATTAATATGCTTCGTGACAGCCATACACCTTCTGAGAGCATGTCATGTTCAAGTAACAAAGGTTGTGAAAAGACATCCGTATGACTTATTGCACTTGAGCTGACATTATTTAGAACGTAATCGAAAGTCAACTGCTCTACGCCTGCAGGGCGTTAATGTGCTTTTTGGAGACAGTAGGGTATGCATTTCGATCGCAGCGGAGGTGATGGGAAGCATGTGGCATGTACGCATCGTTCAGTGAAGGCGTTCATTGTTATTTCAAGCATTCAATGAAAACTTTTCTGACGTCCTCCTTCATAGTTAAACCTGAATTTATTATTGAACAAATAAGCAACTGATTAACTAAATAAAAAAAAAGGAGAGAATCCGCTAAAAAATACAACCAAATCTTGTCGCCTGTAAAGGGTGCACCGCGACGAACCCACTTGCTGTGAGGGAAAGCAAACGAGTCGAAAAGCGCTAGCATGAGGAATGGCGTTTTTCACTGGGAGATACGGAGTGGCCGCCGAAATCCTGGAGCGAGCACTCGGATTGCACCAAGCCAAATCTGCCACTAAAAAAAAAAAAACGTCAATGCTCACGAGATGTGGTTCCGAAAGTTGTCTACGCATACGTCACAAACCAGTTCCGGAAATTATTCCATTTTCCGTTATCTACGTTTCCATGGCGAATTTGTCCCCACTGCAAATCACGGATTTCGACCCCGCTGTAGCGGAAAGCACGGATGCCGTTTTCTCGTGTTGGGCTGACAAATATGAACGAGCACGTAGTAATCTCTCCGGCTGTGCGTCGGCTGCTGCTGGGCGTCCTCGTCGCTAGACATCCGTTCCTCCATAGCAGCGAACGCAGCCATTTTGTAAAGCTCAGCACACGCACAATGACAGACGTGACGTATGCTGCTGGTAGTATTTCAGCCCGAATCCGCGAAATGGCGCCGGAGCAAACAGAGCTATTCGGCTCGGAGCGAACCACTAGCGGTTGAGATATATGAAATGTGTTAGTACATATACTGTGAGTAGAAATAGGAAGGTGTGCGTGTGAATGTTTTATGACAGTGTGAATCGCTGCAAGCGAGCTGTACATTGACATGTTATTTCACCTGGTCTCAGTGTGCTATTATGCTTTTTGTTTTCCTTTTTTGCTGATTGTTCATATTGGGTGGCATTCATTATTTTTTTTTTCGCTGCAGAACGTATTGATACAGAGTAGCTGAGATAATATGAGCCTCAACCTCTCCACAGCAAAACAGATAGAACGAAACAGGACATAGTTGTTCTGCAACTGCCATTGAAAAGCGCGGACACACTACAAATCCACCAGTGATATTCGTATTCGTCACCACAGCGAAAAAAAAAAAACTGCTCCCTATCTACCAGTAAAAAACGTCCCAAGTGAGTGGCATAGCTACATCAAGTAATATTAAACTACGCGAGAGAGCGCAGTTGAGATCTGAGGGATATTTTAGGAGCTGCATCGTTTTTTTTTTTCTTATAAGGCGTAACTATAACTAGCCGGCACTTAATTATTCTTATTTTTCAGTAACCTGGCAAGTTGACTGCGCCAGCGATATTTTGCCACTCGTGCTTCAGCCGACACGCACGTGGTACCCCAAATTACACTTAACAAGAGAAGCTCGAATTTCAATAGGCAGCCGAAAATTTTAGGCACCTCGGAGAGCGATTACCACGGCAGCCACCGAGTTACTCGCTGAGCTGCAATAGCAACAGGCCTGCAGCACTGGCGCAGACTGGTGCCATACTGCTGCAGCTGAAGGCTTTCACCTATAGCATCTGTGCAACATTTTCTGGAATGTCTTGTTTACTGCAGCACACAAAGGGGCAATTATAACACTAACAATGAACCTTGTTCGCACTTTTCTAGCATCTTGAGGAAGAGAAAGATAAAAAGAAAGGCGAAAAAAATCCAGATTCGGGTTTTCCCTTTGTTACATGCACTGGGGGAGGGGGGGTAGACCGAAGAATTGCGATTTGGGGAAAACTTAATGTAGAGCAAAAAAAAAGAGAAAGAAACAACACGAACTCTGCTCCAATTAAAAGCATGCAGAGGTCGGCAAATATTTTTCCAAAACTGCAGTATAACGTACGCACAAGGTTCCTGTGCAACGCCAGGTCTGCTCGATCGATTAAAACTTTTTCGCTGACAGGCGCTCGTCGTCCGATTTCATGAGGTGAAGGAAGATAAAGCCGCGCGGAGCGGTACGGACTCAATATGCAGCAAGGTGAAGCGAGTCCAGCAACATTAATGCACTAAACAAAAGGATGTAACAAGAAACGCAAAGTACGAAACCGGAAGTTTCTAAACAGGTTATCGACTTACTTCCTTTCCTTATTACGCAGGAAGCGTAAAAGCGCACAATCGACTGAACTTGTTGGCGAACTTTAAGAAAAATGCGCAGAAACCCGGCGAAACATCGCTGGTCACGAAATATTGTAAGGCAGGACCCTTCGGTAAAAAAAAGTGAACAACAGTGGCGTCTCAGGACTAAATTCAGTCGGCCCTGTAACGAAGCGGTTAGTTATCGATTAGTAGCGCATTAAGTTTCCACCACGCCGGCATGCACCCACCGCGTTCGTCCCGCTCGTTCGGCGGAAGACCCGGATGGGAAACACTGGCGTCGGGACGGCCCAAATTAAGAGAGCGGAAGGCGGACAAGGAGAGATCCTCGCACACAGGCCAGTGGTGCACATGAGGCCCACGAAGAAGCAAGGTAACGGCGATAAAGAAACAATAAGGAAAAGCAACGCGACTCTACTTCAGTAATCGATGAACCACACGGAAACGTAGGCGGGGCTCGAAGCCAGGAACACAGGAAACCACGGAGCGATAGCTGCAAACCGAGGGAGGGTTCCGAAGAAGACGAAGGAGCCGGTACGGCGCAGAGCAACAGCGTGGTCAAACGAAGGGAACACAGTGTGTGGCCAAATTAACGAAAATGTGGCGTCGGCGTCGGCGTTCTACCGTGCAATGAAAGCGAGAAAGCGGAGTGCGTGCAAGACGACGCGAAGGAGGCGAGCGAAGCGCCCATTAGGCGCAACCGCGCCTTCCTTTTCCAGCGACCATTTTGGCCGCAACCGACCGAGACTTCCCTGGTCTCCGCCTGCCCCCCCCCCCCCCCCCTCTTCCCCTAGCTCTCGGCGTTTCGCAAACCACCCCCAACCTCCCCTCTTTGAAGGCAGGATCCTTCTTCCCGCGCACCCTTTCCGGGTGCGCGGCTCAATAAATCGAAGTCAGACAAAAGGGTATCAGCAATAAACGCATCCATCGTGGGGACGCTCTTCGCTTCAAGGAAAGCAATGAGCGCTGAATGAGCGGCAAAGGAGGCAGCGACAACCTGGGACCGGAACAAAACAAGCGAGAGAAAGAGACGGGGAGAGGGGACGATCGCTGTATCGCCCGTTGTGTTGGACGAGCTTCGACGACGACACGTCGAGATGCTGGCACCGACTCGACGAGCCAATCGCGGAAAGACAACATTGCCGCAAACCTGGCTGGAAGGCACGACAAGTTACACACGCTGGAAAAAAAAAAGGGGGGACGGGAGGACAACTCAACAGTGACTCACGAGGGATGGGGTAAGGAGGGATTAAAAAGGGTACGAATTAAAGGTATAGAGATAGAGAGAGGAGCAGGAGGAGAAAGAGATCCGCAGGGACAGCCACATACGGAAGTAAGGAGAAGATAGGAAAGATGGACACGGCCGCAGAAGTTCGAGGACGGGGCACCACTCAGCGAGAGCTCTAGTCGGCGTCAGGAGATGGCGTAGGGCGAGCCAGCCGGGCAGAGCTGCGCTGTCGTCGGAGATCGCGGGGGCACAACCGGTCGGCACGAAATCCAGCGAACGAGTGCCAAAAGAAAGGCGTTTGAAAGCTGCGGCATCTTTGGCGGCGGAGGTGTTGGTTTTCGGGGCCCCATACACAGAGTTGTTAGCGAAGGCGGCAACAATAAAATCGCAACAATAAAACCAATTTAACGCCTCGCGACACACACACACACACACAGACACACACACACACACAAAAAAAAAAGAGAGAGAGAGGGTGTCGTGTCGCGGTCGCGTTCTCGGCATAGCTCTCATTATTTTTTATTTCTTCCACGCGATCTTCCATTTGTCTCATTCCCGACGCTCAGTCCTCGAGGAACAGAAGCGCGAGACTACTTCGCGGACAGCAACGATCCGAATCGAGTCAAGGCTGACGTCACTGACAAAGCAACACGGCGAGCACAAAACTCGCTCGATGCCTGCTACGATGAGCAAGAACGAGTGCTCCCGCGTGAAATGAATGCGTTCTTAGCCTACCGAGAGGGATGAATAATAAGATTCGGGCACCCGTTATAGAACCCCAGACGGTCAAAACTAATCCGGAACCGCTCCACGACGGCGTTCCTTCCAATCGCGTCGTCGCTTTGGCTCATCATATCTCGAAACCAAATTTACAAAACTTCTCTTCCAAGCGCGTTTTCCTACCAGGCTTTGCTAGTGATATGTACCGCATTGTGATTGGCTGGAATATTGTCTTACAAAAAATTTTACCTTGAAACGTTTTTGCAAATAAAGGCTCAAAATTACTTTGGTTGAAAAAAATATAAAAAAACTAATTGATAAATTAAAAAATATTCTGTCACACAGCAAGCAGTGCGCTATGGTTAAACGCAGAATGATTATCAGCTCAGCGGAATCTGAGCCTACCAGTGCTCACATATATTAGAAATCGAAATTCACATAATCTTGAAGTCCAGACAGAATACGCAGGAGATGCGGTGTCGTCGCAGTAAGTTCACCATATGCTAATACACCAGCGAAACAAAGAAAAAAAAACTACGATAACCGCGACTTAAAGGGCAGGAGGTATCAGTACATGCCGCACACTAAAGAATTCTCAAATTCTATACGGTGTTCCGTATAGTTTGTAAGATTCATGCCAAGATTTACGTTTCACGCTAAGCGTGGCACTTCCAGATGCAGGGCTTGATGAAAACCAAAAGCAAGAAATCCCGGAAGAAAACAACCTTGCGTGAAAAAACCGTACGAGCACGCGCTACACACAGTTCTATCTACTGTGCAAAAATAATCGAAGAAGTGCAGGAGGGCCGGGGAGGAGGGGCACAATGTATATAAATCGAAACTGTCACCACACTCGGGAGATATTGCCCCAGCGAAAAACAATTTTGCTGGTGCAAACACTTTTACCCGCTCGAATTCTTTCTCTTCTCGAACGAGGAGTCGATATCGGGACTTAACAAGAGGGAAGAAAAAAATAGAAACACAAAGAAACTAAATAAATGATGAAATGGCGTTTCTGCTATTCCTAGAGGACCGCATTCACATGCTAATAAGGCAAGGGCGACGAACATCTTCCTCGGCGCGTCTCCCGTGCGCTTACAAATATTTTGCTCCCGAAGTTCAATTTATTTCCGACTCCCCAAGAGGTGATTTTTTTTTGTCTTTTCAGCCCCCGCCACGTTTTCTTATACACATCCCCCCCCCCCGCCTCATTCCAGCAACTTCTTTCATTCGCTAGGAGCCGCGTAATAAGTGGGGCGCCTCCGCTCCCGCGTTCCAGCTCCTCCCTTCGTGACCGGCTTATCTTTCGCCGAGCCAGATGTATGAGCGCGCATTTATCATTGAGAAAACGCAGCAGAAGTCACGAACTTTTCCTTTCTCCCAACGTTTCCCACCTACCACGGGTTTACCCTGCTTGTCGTCAAAGGATTAAAAAAAAGCTCCTACCTTCACCATCAGCCGGAGTCTTCCGTCACCCACCTTCCCCTCATAGCTTGGTGAGCAAAATGAAGAGGAAGGAACAGATGGCGGAGAAAAAGATGGCTCGATTCGCGCCGCGGAATAATAAGGGAGACGACATGCAGGGAAAACGAGACCCCAAGGAAGACGAGAGCGTATAAGGTGCGCAGCCCCAATCCATTTTTTTTTCACTGAAGAAACGGCTGCTGCCAATCTGAAACATAGCACGGCGCTGTCAGGGCCCCCACGTGTGCCGAAGGATGGGAGGACGAATAGCCGAGCAGGAGGAGCAGGAGCATAAGGAAACCATAAGGAAGGAAACGCGACCAAGACCAACGTCATTTGTTTCTTCACAAAGAAACAAATTAAAAAAACAACAGGCAAGCGAGTATCAGCCGCGTGCCGAACAACAGACCGAAAAGCACGCTTTAAAAAAAGGCTTTTTAGAGTACAGGCAGCGGGGGACAATAGTTGATGTGACCAAGTGTGTTCATCCCAAAATTAAAACAAAAAGAAAGGCAGCGTAGCGTTATTAAGTTGGAAACAGAAACGAAAAGATGACTCAGAAAACTGAATAGGAAGAACACAAGCGCCAGATGTGCTGCATACGCTACGAGAGGAAGGATTATAAGTAAAGAAGAGGAAAGCCTCCTTTTGATCGCTATTCCCACACAGCCTGATGCTTAGATGCTAGCGTAACGTGCTATCGCTTCACTTATTATTCCAGTTACTGTTGCGTCTAAAGAGAAATATTAAAGCAACTGAATCTTCCTAAAGAGTAAGACATCTTTAACAAAACGTGACTTGAACTTTGAATGAAACGAAAGAATGATGAAAAGAAAACGAAACGTGAAGAAATGTGCGTCTATGAAGGGAAAAATTATGGACCATCTCCCCGAAGGGAACTCTGATGTGATGCGAAGCAGCAGCGGTGAGCACTGCGTTGACCCTGTTAAAACGGGAATCGACGCGGGTGCACGAAGAATGGTTTGAAGCGAAACTCGGAGTAGCATTTACGCAAGTAAACGTTTGTTTGAAACGCTACAACACGCGAGGCGGGTTGGGTTTCGTGAAAGTTTCATCGCAGATAAACGAGCCGAAAGAGCGTTTTGCACTCGACGTGCGGTCGAGCGTTGCGGGCGGTGGAGAGGGTGAAACGAGAGGGAAGTGTGTTGTGAGCGGGCAGAGGAGCCGGCAGCTGCGGGCGATGCGGCGAGCGTGCTGCAGGTGGGGGAGAGGGCGACGTCAGCACGCACCTGCGAGGGAAGCGTGCGAGAAGAGCGCGATGTCAACGTGCAGCTGCGGCGCGAACTACTAGGCACCGCTCCAACACCTGCGCCGAAGGGAAAGCATTGCAGCTTGTTCGTACGGACCGGTGTACGCGCGGTGTTACACATGTGAGCCAAAGAGCTGCTTCACATCTAAAAAATGAGCATACGGAAATTGAGAAGACGTGGGAGAGGACACGTGCAAGGCGGAAGAGTTGTTTTTACCAACAAGAATCGCGTAATAACACTTATCGAGCGAAAAGAAATAAATTATGTGAAGCCACCTCGGACGGCGAGAGATATGCACAGTTCGCCGCTCTGCCAGGTGTCGCTGTACAGCGAAAGCACTTGTTAAAAAGAGACAGAGACGACAAAAAGAAAGATGAAGCGAGAATGACTAGGGTTCGGAAGGATTCACGATGCATAGGTGTCGGCAGGAGCATTAATCTTTATGCAGATTTCCCTCTCACTTTTGCTTTCTTGCTACGCCCACTTTTATTTCTTTTTTCGTGCCTTATAATCACAGACGTGTTCCAAATTCGTGCACGGCAGCTTCCGCTGGCTTAGACAAGCCCGCAACGTACCTCCATACTTTCATTTCACGCGCGAACACGCATCCTTATTCCAGCTTAAGGAACCTATCATTCATTAGGTGTCAAAACGTTTGAGTTCCTTTACATTATCACGCGACATCTGTGCTCACAAATTATTAGGATTATTAAGGGAAAGCAATTGAATCCGACAATTTTCTCGCCATACCCTAAAAGCTCAGCGCTCGCAGCAGGTTGTGATCACCCGTAACTGAAGTAAGGGATGCTTGTTATTTCATTAAGAGAGAGCTTCGACCTCAGACATTTCATCAGGTATTAGAGATCTCGCTCTCGGGCCAGCCCAGGAAGCTATTGTGACGCGTAGCAGGCAACCGCTACACTACAGACAGTGCAAAAGTATAATTATACTATAGCATATTGTTTTCTACTTTTGTTGTTTGTGCTGAAATACGTACCCACTCCTGCTACGTCTCGAATTCAAGACAGCAGTATTTGTAAATAAATAAATAAATAACAAAATATATCAGCCAGGGACTGCATTCTCGTGGGCGCAGCCTTGCAAATAAGTGTACGCTTCGCAGAAAAATCCACACGAGAACACCGCGAACGCGTCGATGGCGGCGAAGGCATCAGCTAGTGGATATGTGTTATTCGTTGTATAGCCATTTGTTGTATAAATGAGGGCAATGAAAGACACCGAGATTTCGATGTAGGCGACACTCCAGAGGCCTCTGCATACTATGCGATGTCGCTGCACATTGAGAAACACCAGGTGGTAGAAATTTCCGTAGCCTCCAAGTGTACGGCGTCCCTTATATTCGCTTATTCTTATTTTGGCATGCCGGACCCCAGTACTCATTAAAATAGTCCCTCCAATAACTATTCCCCCTTTATTTAAATACAGCGACGCAATTCGAGAAAGTACACTATTCGGTGGCGTTTGAATATCAGCAGCCATAACATCTCACTGATTACATACGCGTCATTTTCACCTTGGTTATGTAGATTGCGACACGTTTG